>NW_006203598.1:0-9132 GCF_000334495.1 Tupaia belangeri chinensis | reverse complement strand
GTGGCCACTGGCTGCGGGGTGGAGTGAGGGGGGTGGTCTCCATCTAGAGGCTGAGAACCCTTCGGGAACAGGTGGAGCGTGAGTGTGTGTGTGTGTGTGTGTGTGTGTGTGAGTGTGGAGGGCTGGGGTGTGCCTGCCATGGCCTAGCCTGGAGGAGTGACCTGGAGCCTGATTGGGAGCATGTGACGAGCTCTCTCTGCTTTGTCCCCCGATTCATCCTTACTGCGAGTCTCAGAGATGGGGATTATGGTGGTAAGTCCCATTTTGCAGATGAGGCAACTGAGGCCCCAAGGAGACAGGGCCAGTTAGTGACAGACCCGGGTGTCACGTCAGATGGCTTCACTCCAGATGCCGTTCTTGCATGGCCTTTCCAGTCTTTGTGGCCTTGTCACATCACTTGGCCTCAGTGGGCCTAGATAGGGACCGTGAAGGCCCACGGGGATTGGGAGGGAGCTGAGAAATAGAGGATTGCTAAGGCAGAAACAACAGGCTGCCCAAGGATGGGAGGGACGGGGCTGGAGGCTCAGCCGTGTGGGACACATGGCTTGTCCCTTGGCTTTCCCAGTGGCGTGTCTTGTCCCTGCCCCTCGGACTCCTGGGCCAGGGCCAGAGTGTCGGGATGGAGCAGGCTCCAGAGCACCTCTTCTTGCTACTGCTTGTCAGGCACGGCCCTCTGCCAAGGCACGTGGGCTGTCCTGACTCCCTGGGCTGTCACAGAAGCAGGGACCCAGATGGCTCTGAGTGCTCCTCAGAGCAGAGGTATCCTGGAAGTAGGCCAGACATGGTGGGCTTGGTATGGGGCCGAGGGCATAGTTAAGAAGGGTCAGCCACCCTGGGACCCCAGGCCCAGGTCACAAGCCACTCAGTTGTCCCTCTCAACCTCTGAGTGCCTGGTGGCAGGAAACGTGAACCGATCATCACATTGTCACCATGAAAGGGCCTTTTACTGTTACTAAAAGGAAGGGCCTTGCCTCATCTCACCACCTAGGGGCTGACCTATGACCTCTGCTCCCTGTCCTCTCCTACCAGTGGCCTTTGCTACTTACCTCCTTTCGTTCTAGCATCTGCCGCTCACTGGCTGGGGTCAGACACTGCTGCGCCCTGGAAGAAGAGACATGAATGACATAGTGCTGGTCTTCCCAGAGCTTGTGGCTCTGTGCAGGGGGTGAGACAGACAGGCAGACAAACAGACACAGCCGGAGAGCGAAGATTTGCGGGGTTTCAGGAAACAAAGGACTACATTTCCCTCAGTATCAGGAAGACTTCTCCAGAGAGGAGCCATGTGAGGTGGGTCTTCAAGGATGCATAGGAGCTTTCTGAGCAGAGGTAAAGGAGACAGAACTTTTTTTTTTTTTTTTTTTTTTTTTGCGAGATTTTTGCTACTGGCTCATGTGCTCACCAAAGACCCATAGAGAGACAGGAAATGAGAAATCACTCCCCAGGGGGAATGGCCACACTATAATCCCTTCTTCCCCATTCTCTTCTTGAGATTTTGGGCATGTATGCACACATGCCCGGCGTGAGTTTCAAGCCACCAGGTCCAGGACTCAAACCACGGTCAACAACATGGGAGTCCAGTGACGTAACTATTACGCCATCTCCTGGTCTCGAGAAAGGTTTTCTTTCTTTCTCTTTTTCTTTCTCTTTTTCTTTCTTTCTTTCTCTTTCTTTCCTTTCTTTTTCTTTTTCTTTCTTTCTTTCTTTCTTTCTTGCTTTCTTTCTTTCTTTCTTTCTTTCTTTCTTCTTTCTCTTTCTTTCTTTCTTTTCTTTCTTCTTTCTTTCTTTCTTTTTTTAAATCCAAAATGTGTTTATTGGGCTGGTTTCCCAGTCATCTTAGTGCTGCTTCCTCCTGAAGGAACATCCTTCTGTAAACTTCACTTCTCCTGGAGGCTGGCAGAGGACAGTGGAGCGGCCAACGCACAGAACCGCCGTTGGTGTGTGGGTAAAGACTGGTGATTCTGTAGCATCCCGGGCACTTCACACCCATGAAGTAGGAATCTGGGCTCTACCCCAGGCGCTGCTTCTTGTGTTTCCTCTTCTCTTCTGGAGAGGGATGAAGGGGGTCCTTTGCGAGAGGCATGTTCTCGTGGGGAGGTGGTCACTGCTGGGAAGTTGAGAAAGGGTTTCTATACAGAGCAGTATGTAGCCCTAGAAGGACACTGGAGTCCCCTGAGGCAATTTTTAAATACTGATGTAAGGGTTTTTTTTTTTTTTTTTTTTTTTTTAGAGATTTATTTGCTACAGGGTGTGTGCACCCGCCAGAGAGAGAGACAGACAGAAAGTGAGAAATCACCCCCCAGGGGGGATGGCCACACCACAATCCCTTCTCCCCCATTCTCCTATCAGGATCTTGGGCACGCACGCACACGCACCCAGCTTGAGTTTTAAGCCACCGGGTCCGGGACGCGAACCGCGGTCGACTACATGGGAGTCCAGCGCCATAGCCATTACGCTAACTGCTGGTCCCCTGATGTAAGTTATTAATGCCAAAGTTTCATCTCCAGGAGTCTGAGTTGTCTGAGTTTTCACCTGTGCATTGGGATGTTTATGTATTTATTTATTTTTAGTTGTGCTAAGGGTGTGTGCACTTTCCAGAGAGAGAGTGGGGAAAGTGAGAAATCATCCTTTGAGGGGGATGACCACACCGTAATCCCTTCTCTCCCATTCTCCTCTTGGGATTTGGGGCACACACACACATGTGCCCTGCGTGTCTCCCGAGCTGCTGGGTCTGGGGCTCAGATCACACCATCAGCCATTGGGATCCAGTTGCCTCAACCACCAACCACCGGCCTCAGAAGTTCATGCTCTTGTTTCCTTTCCCAACCTCCTCTCCAGCAGATTGGCTCATGCTCTTATGCACACGCTTACACGCTTGTGCACATGTGTACCCAGACCCACTCGTGTATGTTTCCAGTTCAGGGAAATCCATTTCAGATAGATCCAGATTCCCCTGGCTGTCTTCTCAAGAGTTCTGTGCAAGCAGCCATGCCAGAAGACCCTTAGTGAAATGTAGATTATGAAGGTCCACCCTCAGGGGAGGGCATTGTTCAGTCCAGCTGAGGGCCTGGGGTCATGTGTGTGTGTGTGTGTACGCACATGTCAGTGAGTGTGCATGCCGGGTTCCTGTTCTCAGCTGGACAACTTAACAAGGAATGACTGCAAGAGTGGGACCTCTCCCCAGCTCGCAGGGCAAGATTCGTGAGACCTTCCGAACACTCCGTGGGCACAGGCTGCATGCAGCTCCCTGGGCCTGGCTTCAGAAGACGGTTCCAGAAGAGCAGATTAAATTCTGGATAGGATGTCCACCTCTCTACACTCCACTCCTCCCTGAGCCCACGGCCACATCCTTCAAGGCCCGGTGCTATTTTATTTTCCCATTACGCCACCTGCAGCCATCTCCCCTTTCTCACAGAGGTGAAGGGGGCAGAGCCCAGGGGCTGGGCACTGGACGGCACAGCCATGTGTACGGACTGTGCTGGGACTGCACAGATGGAGGCCCCGCCTCACCCAGGGCTTGCCTGCAATGCAGGGCAGACACATGGGCACAGCTGGTTCCTGAAGACGGGCGCCAGGCTGCGGTCAGCCATGGTGAGTCTGCAAGAGGCTGGAGCAGGGGTTCCACCTGCCTCCCTCCGTCTGTGCTGCTCCCTGGGCCAGCAGCCCGGGCCACAAACAGCCTGGCCTTTACAGAGCCAGCCTCAGACATCTGCAAGTCTCCACCCCTTCTAGTGCATTCGTACTGCCGTTCTCACTCTGCCCTCTGCTGCCATCCCACCTTCACAGCTGCTCTCAGCTTCCCAGCTCCAGGGGGCAGCCAGGCACGGAGGGCCCACCTTGCAGAAAGGGAGGTGGCTGCACTGTCTGTCCTCCATTTGTCACCTCTCATGCATCTCTCTTCTGGTCCCCTGGGCCCGACAAACTACATCTGCCTCTCTGGAACCAGGCAGACTGGGACTTAGGCTGATAAGCAATGGCTGTTTTACAGATTCTGGGCACATGTCTTTTCTCCAGATGGCATGACAGAGTCCTAGGGGGCAAAGATTGGAGATTTTCCTCTCCAAATCCTCGAAAGGGCCTGGCAAAGTGGATATATTGGTTTCTTCATTCAAGAATGAATAAGAAAAAGAAAATATGGTAACTCACTCTTTTATTTTTTTCTTCCACAAATAACTACCAAGCAGCTAATTTGTTCAAGGCCCTGAGAGAAAGGGACCAAGACCGGGTGACTTTTTACAAGGCCTCAGAGAAGCTCTAAGGCAGAGGGAAGCCCAGCCACAGGGTTTCAGGCTCTCTGTGGAGTGGAGACTTTGAGGACAGAGGTCCGGCAGAGGACAGAGCTCCACAGCCCAGTGCCTGGCCCTCAGCAGATGCCACCCACGTTTATCCGATGTGTGCCAGTGAATGAATGCGCTCTGCCAGGGCCCTGCCGCTCCACCTCAACATCACTCACCACTCCACACTCTTCTCCGAGGGCTCTGCCATGGCCTGAATTCTTAGGAATAAGGAATCCTCAGATTCTGGGCGGTGACTACAAATCTACTGAGGAGATGAGCCCTCTCTGACCACCCTGGTTTCATGGCCTTCCTAGGGTGGGTTATGGGGGTATTCCTTTGGGTCAGCATTTTAAGAGTATCACTAGGGGGCCAGCAGGTGGTGTGCTGGTTAAGGCACTGGACTCCCACAGAGCTGACCTCAGTTTGAGTCCTAGACCCAGCGGCTTGAAACTCCCACTGGGCACGTGTGCATGCATGCCCAAAATCCCAAGAGGAGAATGGAGGAGAAGCGATTGTGGTGTACCATTCTCTCTGGGGAGTGATTTCTCACTTTCTTTCTTCTTCTTCTTCTTCTTCTTCTTCTTCTTCTTCTTCTTCTTTTTTTTTTTTTTTTTGGTTGGGGATTATTTTATTGAACTCTATATTTATTTATTTATTTTCATTTGATCAGAGAGTGAGAAAGAGAGAGAGAGAGAAAGTGGGAAAGCAAGCTGCTAGGTCTGGGATTCGAACCACAGTCGGCCATGTGGGAGTCCAGTGCCCTTGACCATCACGCCACCTGCTGGCCCCTGATTTCTCACTTTCTGTCTCTCTTTATCTCTCTGTCTCTCCAGCAAGCTCACGGACACTATAGCAAAAATATCATTAAAACAGTACCACCAGGCTGATAGGATTGAGGGTACTCCTGGAGTTCAGCCTTCCTGATCACTCGGCGGGCCCTCCAGCTGCCTCCTGACTGACTTCCTGGTCTCTGGTCTATTCCCCTCTGATCTTTCTTCTGCGCTGACAGAGGTTTATTTTCAACGTTCCTCTCTGGGCCCAGGGCCTCCAGGCTTAAGTGTGGGCTCCCTAGCCGCTCAGCAGGTCTTGGCCACCCATCCCTGGCAGCTCTGCCCATTCCTCCCGTATCTCTGATGTCTCCCGGACCCCACCAAGTCTGATCGTGCCCAACCTAGCTGTCAGGGCGTACTGGCCAAACCCTGCCCTGGGGTGTCCAGCCCCTCTTTCTCAGTCAAGTTCCATTTCCTTCTGGCTCCTCATGAAACAAGATTCTTTTTCAGTCAAGATATAATGGAAAGAGCTCTTTAAAAAAAAACCAAAAAAACAAAAACACAAAAAACTTGCCAGGGAGAGAAAGCAAAAGTGATAAATCGTCAGGGGACGGTCACCTCGCAATCCCTCCTCCATTCTCCTCTGGGGATTTTGGGCACACACACACACACACACACACACATGACCAGTGTAATTTTTCAAGCTACCAGGTCCAGGACTCGAACTGCTCAGTCAACCATGGGGGATCTAGTCACTTTAACCTCCACGCCACCTGCTGGCCTAGAAACAACTCCTTTTTAACTTGACTTTCCTCTGCATTGTATCCCCTGGGCTCCTGGGTCCCCTGGGAACTTGAGTTTCTGTCAGTCCCAGAAACTGGGGCAGACAGAAGGCCCTGCTTCCTCTGACAGCGTTGACACATGGGCGTGCCCGCCCATCCCAAGGACTCCCCGTTCCTTTGCAGATGTAAATAATAACATCGTCACCCTGCCCTGTGCTGGCTGGGAAGCATCGTCCAGATTTGGGTGTCTCGGGGGACTTAAGTCCCCACGGCTGTATCTGGCTTTCATCTGGGTCTCCTGAATCCTCTTTCTCAGTCGCCTCCTGCTGATCCCTTCTCCCAGCTCTGCATCAGCTCCAAAGAACACAGCTACCTTTCCTCGATTTCCCCAAAACGTCACTCCCAAAGGCAGGAGTGTGTAGAGGAATGTTTTTTTCCTGTTCTCGACGAAGTTTTCACAAAATGTTTACACTCACACAAAAAGTAAACAAGACCTTGCCTTTTACTTCCTGACTTTGGTGGCTAACTTAGAATCACTTTGACAGGTTCGTCATGTTTCCGGCAGTTCTGAATTTTTTTCCCCTCTGGCTTCACTCTCTGACACAGCATTTCTGGGCTGTGACTCACCCAAAGTTGTCCCACAGCTGGCGCTTGAGTCCCGTCTTTTTTCTTCATTCCAACTTCCTCCTCTGCCCACCCCCCTCTGAGGGTCTCCTCCAAACGGAGGCCTAAAAACATGAGGCTGTGAAGTACCGTGGCCGGTGGCGACAGAGATCGGCAGCAAACATGGCAGGTGGCGGGAGAGCTCGCCCACCCTCAGCTGAGCAAGTGTCCAGGCCTTGGCTTCCAGCAGGACTGACATGTTACCCAGGACCAGCCACGTTCCCAGGCTCCTGGAACCAAAGCTTTTCCAGAAACAGCAACAGTCAGGGTTTGAGGACAGAACAGAGCCTGTCCCCTCCCTGGAGGGCAGATGAACTAAGGCCATGCCCCAAACCACCTTCAAAGCCATCTGGCCCACAGACAACATGCTTTCATGCTCTGGGATTTCATTTCCAGCCCCACAACTAGAAGTTTCTAAGAGAATTCCGCTCTCGCACGCACACACATGCATGCAACACACACTTTTTTCCTTTTTTTTTTTTTTAAATCAAGACCTCGAAATGCTTCCAAGTCCCAGGAAACAAATCTCCATGTTTGGAGAAGAGAATATCAATAGAACAGAAAGCAAGTATTTGTGTGTGAGTGCATTTTGGGACAGCTAAAATAAAAATCGAGGCAAGAGGTTTGACTAAGATTTTAGTCAAACTTCTTCCAGGTGTGAGAAGCAGCCTTGTGCAACAACTCTAAGATACAAAAGACAATGCCTTCTCAGAACAAAGGGGTCAGTGATCCTCTCTGCTGGGGGCCACGGCATGATCTACCCCCTTTATAAAGGCTCCGTGGTGAGCACAGAGCCTCTCAGGTGTTTGTGAGCACTCATTCCCTTACAACTTCTTTACTTATATTGGATGGTCAGAAAAGTCAGGACGCATTTTTGCATTAAAAAAATAGGAAAGGGGCCAGCAGGTGGCATACTGGTTAAGGTGCTGGAATCCTATGTGACAGACCACGGTTTGAGGCCTGGACCTGGTGGTTTAAAATTCATGTTGGCATGCACGTGTGTGTGCCTAAAATCCCGAGAGAAGAATTGGAAGAGAAGGGATTGTGGCGTGGTTCCCCCACCAGGCGGGAGATTTCTTGCTTTCTCTCTCTCTGTCTCTCAGGCAAGCTCACTCACCCTACAGCAAAAATCTCTAAAAAAAAAATACATTATGCATTTTCTGACAATCCAATATTTACATATTCATTGTCAGAGAGACAGAGAGACAAAGAGAGAGCATACCTCCCCATGGGGCACGGTCATGCTGCGGTCCCTTCTCTTTGCACAGGTGCTCAGCATGCTTTTCAGGCCACCAGGGCCAGGGCTGGAATATGGTCAGCCATGTGGGATCTGACTCTCTTAACCACTAGGCATTTGGACCAGTCCTAAATTTTTTTTCGTTGTTGTTGTTGTGGTAAAGGAAGTACTAAATAACAATTAGTATTTTTAAAAAGATTTATTTTATTTAACTTCATTTTATTTCATTGTTTATTTATTTATTTATTTATTTTTGAGAGGTTTTCGCTATAGGGCGTGTGCGCTCGTTAAACAGAGAGAGACATAGAGACAGAAAGTGAGAAATCAGCCCCCAGAGGGGGATGGCCACGCCGCAATCCCTTCTCCTCCATTCTCCTCTCGGGATCTTGGGCATGCACGCACACGCGCCCGGCGTGAGTTTTAAGCCACCGGGTCTGGGATGTGAACCGTGGTCGACTACATGGGAGTCCAGTGACATAGCCATTACGCTAACTGCTGGTTCCCTCATTGTTTATTTTAATTTGACCAGAGAAGGACAGAGTTGTGGGGGAGTGAGAAAGCAAGCCACCAGGTCCGGGATTCAAACCGCGGTTGGCTCTGTGGGAGTCCAGCACCCTTAACCATCATGCCACCTGCCGGCCCCAATACTAAGTAATTATTAAATAATTCCTATTATTTTAACCACTCCTAACCATACAATTCAGTGGCATTAAATACATTCGTAATGTCGTATGACCACCAGCGTTGTCTGTACACTAAACTTTGTCACCGTCCCCAACGAAAACTCGGTACCTCTTGAACAGTAACTTCCCTGTCTCACCTCCCCAAGGCCTTGACTTCTACTTTCCGTCTCCCTGAATTCGCCTGCCCCAGGTACTTCCCGTGAGGCGGAATGTTTTCACCCCTCCACATTGCAGCGTGTGTCAGGATTTCCTGCCTTTTTACGGCTAACAGCGCTGCAGTGTCTGCCTGTACCTTATTTCTCTTGTCCATTCATCTGTTGATGGAAAGCGCTAGTTTTTTATTTTGTGTGCTAACCTCTCATGGGATATTAAGAGGGGTCCCTGGAACGTAGTTCGGGGACTGTTGGTTTTGAAGCCATTAGAAAGCTTGGACTTAAGATGACTCGAGACTTTCCCACCCACACGGTTGCCCCAGGCAGTGACTCCAACTCTGTTGGCCCCATCAGGGCAGAGGCCAAAGCCCCGTGTGGGGAAGCCGTCCTGGAGGTGCCCCGAGAAGGGGTGGTCAGTGCCAGCTCATGGGGAAAGCAAGGGAGCGTCTTGTCCACCGCACCCATAGGACACTCCATAGGTCCCCATAGGTGGGGACCTCTGGAAAGACCGACAGCTCACACTGGTGCCACCTGTCAGGGCTGCCTTCCCTGGCTGTGAGGACAGGCCTGG
>NW_006203597.1:212742-217243 GCF_000334495.1 Tupaia belangeri chinensis | reverse complement strand
ATCTGAGGCACAGTTAACAAAAATTCTTTCCTGTTCTGAGAGTTGTTGACTCACAATTACTGTGTTCTTGGCTGTGCAGAAACTTCTTAATCTGATGTAATCCCACCTGTCTATTTGGGGGATTATTGTCTGTGCTTTGGAGGTCTTGCTTAAGAAGTCTTTGCCTACCCCAGGGCCTCCCAGAGTTTCTCCACTTGTTTTCCACAGTAGTTTTATATTTTAGATATATTTAGATTTAGATCTTTGATCCACTTTGAGTTGATTTTTGTTAATGGTGACAGGAGTTCAGATTGATTTTTGTGCAGGTGGATACCCAGTTTTTCCAGCACCATTTGCTAAAGATGTTTTCTTTTCCCACTGAATTTGTCAAAGAACACTTGACTGTATATTTTGGAATTTGTTTCTGGTGTCTCTATTCCATTGGTCCTTGTGTCTTTTTTTTTTGTGTGTGTGCCAATAACATATTGTTTTGATTATCACAGCTTTGTAATATATTTTGGGGTCAGGAAGTTAGATGCCACCCACTCCATTCTTCTTGCAGAGAAGGGGTTTGGCAATATGGGGTCTTTTATGATTCTAGACAAAAACTATGATTGTCTTTTCTAGATCTGTGAAAAATGTCTCTTGCAATTTTATAGGGATTGCATTAAATATGTAGATTATTTGGGTAGGATTGCCATTTTGATTGTATTAATTCTCTCATTCCAAGAACATAGGCTGTCCTTCCACATTTTTGTGTCCTTTTCGATTTCCTGTTTAAGGTTTTCAGTTTTCCTTATAGAGGTCTATGACTTCCTTGGTTAGATTTATTCCTAGGTATCTTATACTTTTTGTGGCTATGGTAAATGGGATTACTTTCTTCAGTTCTGTCTCTGTCTGCTTGTTGGTTGCATATAGAAATGCTATAGATTTTTGTAAATTAACTATGTATCCTGCCACTATCAATGGATGGGAGAGTGTCGAGCTGTGTTGTGAGGTCCTTGTTTTTGTTTTTGTTTGTTTGTTTGTTTGGTTTTTTTACATTTTAAAAGAGGTGAAACGTTTATTTTTATTTTTATAATTTTTATATTTCATTTTCTTTTATACATTCAATCACATTATTTAGCTTACAAAGCTAAATATTGTTACATGTGAACATTTCTCCCTAGTCAGATGATAAACTGTAAAATTATGTTAAACAGACAATACCAAATAACTTTGTCCCATTAATGCTTTACCTCTCTAATTTTTTTTTAAATGTCCTTCCTCAGACTCTTCTCTTTCACACACACTATATATGGTATTCACATCCATTTGCTGTGTTTCTATATCCTTTAGTCAATCAGTTTCTGTCATAGAGTGTGGACACTCAGTATATGTTAAGTGGGGACATACAATGTCTTTCCTTCATTGCCTGGCTTGCTTCACTCAGTAGTAAATTTTCCATATCCTTCCACTTTCTGTGAAAAGCCAGTGTTGTCTTGTTTGTTTGTTTGTTTGTTTGTTTATTTATTTATTTATTTATTTTATGGCTGAGTAGTATTCCATAGAATATATGTGCCATAGTTTTTCTATCCATTCATCTGTACGGGGGCATTTGTGTTGGTTCCATGTCCCAAATTGTTCTCCACAGTGGTTGGACCAATTTACATTCCCACCAGCAGCGTAAGAGAGTTCCCTTTTCACCACACCCCCGCCAGCACTTATCATTTTTGTTTTTTTAATCTTAGACATTCTGACTGGGGTTAGGTGATATCTCATTGTTGTTTTGATCTGCATTTCTCTTACAATGAGGGATGTTGAGCATTTGTTCATATGCCTTTTAGCTATTCCTATGTCATCCTTAGAGAGTGGTTCAATTCATTCTCCCATCTTTTAGTACAAGTGATCGTCTTATTTTAGAACAGCTGCTTGAGTTCCTTGTGAATTCTGGTTTTCAGTCCCTCATCTGAAGCATAGTTTACAAAAATATTTTCCCATTCTGAGGGCTGTCGATTCACACTAATTACTGTGTCTTTTGCCATGCAGAAACTTCTTAGTCTGATGTAATCCCACTTGTCTATTTTGGGGATTATTGACTGTGCTTTGGGGGTTTTATTTAAGAAGTCTTTCCTTACCCCAATGTCTCCGAAAGTTTCCCGTGTTTTCTAGGAGCAGTTTTATAGTTTGAGGTTTTACATTTAGATCTTTGATCCACCTTGACTTGATTTTTGTCAAAGGTGAGAGGTAGGGGTTCAGATTCATCTTTCTGCAGGTAGAAATCCAGTTTTTTCAGCGCCATTTGCTCAAGAGGTTTTCCTTTTCTCACTGGATTAACTGGTACCCTTTGTCAAAAATCAGTTGACTATGTTTGAGAATTTATTTTGGGACTCTATTCTGTTCCTTTGGTCCGCATGTCTGTTTCTGTGCCAGTACCATGCTGTTTTGATTACCACAGCTTTGTAGTATATTTTTGGGTCAGGGAGTGAGATGCTGCTCATTCCACTCTTGCATAGAATTGCTTTGGCAATATGAGGTCTTTTATGATTCCAGACAAATTTTATGATTGTCTTTTCTAGATCTGGGAAGAATGTGTCTGGTACTTTGATTGGCATTGCATTAAATATGTAGATTAATTCGGGTAGAATTGCCATTTTGACTATATTAATTCTTCTAATCCAGGAACAAGAGATGTTCCACTTTTTTGTGACAATTCTCAATTTCCTTTTTTATCTTCTCATAGTTTCCTTGTGGAGGTCTTTCAGTTCTTTGGTTAGATTTATTCCTAAGTATCTTATACTTTTGATGACTATGGTAAATGGAATAACTTTGTTCAGTTCTATCTCCGTCTGCCTGTTGTTTGTATATAGAAATGATATGGATTTCTGTATATTGATTTTATATCTTGTAACATTACAGTATTTGTGTATTACTTCCAGAAATCCTTTCATGGAAAACATTGGGTCTTCTATGTGTACAATCGTGTCATCTGTGAATACAGAGAATTTCACCTCTTCTTTTCCTATTTGAATGCCTTTTATTTAATTCTCTTTTCTGATTGCGTTGGTGAGGACTTCCAGTACTATATTGAAAAGGAGTGGAGAAAGTGGGCATCCTTGTCTTCTACCCATTTTTAGTGGGGGCATCTTTGTCTTCTATCCATTTTTGGTGGGAAAGTTTTCAGCTTTTCTACATTCAGGATGATGTTTGCTATGAGTTTTTCATAGATAGCTTTTATTGTGTTGAGAAATGACACTTCTATGCAGATTTTGCTGAGAGTCTTCATCATGAAGGGATGTTGTATCTTATCAAATGCTTCTTCTGCATCAATTGATATGATCACATGGTTTTTATCTTTCTTCCTTTTTATATGGTATTTTATGGTTTTGCATAAGTTTAACCAACCGTGCATTCCTTCAATAAAGCGTACCTGATTATGATGTATAATTTTATTTATAAGTTGTTCGATACGATATGCTAGTATCTTATTGAGAATCTTTGCATCTATATTCATCACAGACTTTGGTCTATAGTTTTCCTTCCTTGTCCTGTCCTTATCTGTTTTAAGGATAAGGGTGATAGAGGCTTCATAGAATGAATTAGGGAGAGATTTACCCTTTTGGATCTTTAGAAATGACTTGAGCAGAATGGGATGTAACTCTTTTTGAAAGTTTTGTAGAGTTCAGAGGTGATTCCATCAGGGCCAGGGCTTTTCTTTTTTGGAATGTTGCTTATTACTGATTCAATCTCCTGGCTTGTTATGGGCCTATTGAGACTTTCTATATCCTCCTGGCTCAATCTTGGTAGATTGTATGTGACCAGCAATTTGTCCATCTCATCCAGATTGTCTTGTTTCCTGGCATATAGTTGTTCATAGTATCCTCTAATGATGTTATGTATTTCTACTTTGTTGTTATATTACCTGCTTCATTTTAGATTTGATTCACCTGGTTCCTTTCTCACTTCTTAATAAGTCTTACTAGTGGTGTATTAATTTTGTTTATCTTTTTAAAGAGCCAGCTTTTACTTTTATTTATTTTCTGTATAGTTTATTTATTTTCTATTTCATCTATTTCTGCTCATATCTTTATTATTTCCTTTCTCGTGGAGTTTTTTGGATTTTTTTGCTGTTGCTTTCCCAATTCTCTAAGGCATGATGTTAGCTGATCCATTTGCCTTCTTTTCGTCTTCCTCTTATGTGCACCAATTGATTTGAACTCCCATCTAATGACTGCTGTAGCAGTGTCCCAAAGATTATAGAAACCTGTATCCTTGTTGTCACTGGATTCCATGAGTCTTTTTTTTTTCTGAAAAAAATCATTAAAAACGTTTTTATTCTTTTTTTCTTTAAATTTCTTTTTTTACATTAATTCACTATACATCATTACAACATACAAAATGAATTTTCCATCCAGAATACACTGTATATTGGCTCAATCAAGCACATCAACATACGTGTTATCAACAAATAATTTTCCATTTCTTATGTCCTGCATATTTTGCTTTTTTTTTTTTTTGGCCATTTTGATTCCCTATAGGGTGG
>NW_006203597.1:212070-212679 GCF_000334495.1 Tupaia belangeri chinensis | reverse complement strand
GGTTGCTTTCTATACCTTTCCCCCACATTTAATTGATTTGCTAATGATCTTAATTAGTCTAAATATTTCCAATAGCAAGTGTAGCTGATATATACATATACATGAACCCAAGTTTGACTTTAGGCATAAACCTCAGTGAGTAGAATGAACATTCTATAAAGTAATACCTAGCTGGGGCTATATAGCTTACTACAGTCATCAAATACTCATTTTTTAAAAAAATTTCGATAAGAACAGTTTTAGTGTTTTAATTACTTAACATTCATTCCCTGAGCATCATCACAACATACTAAATGTGGTTTCCCATCTAGAATAAACTGCATAATGGCTTAATCATGCATGTTATCATCAATAATATTCCATTTCTAGTTTCATATATATATATATATTTGTATATATATGTATTTATATATTTTTTAACCCCATGTTTGACCCTCTGCCCTTTCCCACCCTCTTATTACACTATCTCTGCTCTCTACAGTTGTCTTCAATTCCTTTTCCCCCCAACATTTTGTTGATCACACAATATCATAAGTAATCTAACTACTTTTAATAGCAAGTTCATCTGGTAATTTCAAGAAAAGCAGTTTTGAACTGGTAAGGATATTT
>NW_006203597.1:204917-210359 GCF_000334495.1 Tupaia belangeri chinensis | reverse complement strand
AAAAAAAAAAGAGAAGAGGATAGAGAAAGATAGCAAGTGAACAATAGAGGGGATGTTAGTGAGAAACAGATATGGTTTATTATCTGTTGAAGATGACGTGTATAGTATTCTCAACTGGACTGGTCTGGGAAGTATTTCATGATGGGTGAAGTCTTTTAACAAGCAAAATGAGAAATAGTGATTGACTGTTTTAAAAAATTATAATAATAATAATTATTGGGAAATGCATGGAAAAGACTTTGAATGATAAAGCGGGGAGATCGATGCCTCTGTATTGACTGATATGCATGGCATTCCCTTTTGAAAAAGCAATGGAAGTCAATGTAAAGTTATATGTAATCCAATGTAATATAAAGAAGATTATGATAATAATAATAATAAAAAAAAAAAACCAGAGAAGAAAGTTTAGAAGAAAAGCAGCAATATTTTAGTCAAGTTATAGAACGCTGTTTCATCAGTTCAGTCTCATGTACTTAATCTTTCTTCTGTTGTGGTTCAATCTTCCAGATTGAATTCTGGGATATAATATTCAACTCCACACTTTGTCCCTACAATTAAGTTGCCCATTTTCTTAATTTTTTAACTCTTATTTCTGTGTGTCTGCATTTAATTTTACTGACATAGCACTCCCTTGAGAACCTCTTAGAGATCTGGTCTGGTGCTGGCAAATTTTTTCAGGTTTTGTTTATCTGAGAATGTTCGTGTCTTTTCTTCCCAAATGAATGATAATCTTGCCGGGTACAGTATTCTCGGTTGAAATTGCTTTTCCCTTAACACGTTGAATATATTTTCCCATTCTTTCCTCGCTTGCATTGTTTCCAATGAGAGGTCTGCTGTTAGTCTGATGGAATTCCCTTTGTAGGTAACTTGCCATTTTTCTCTTGCCAATCTTAGTATCTTGTTTTTGTTTGTGGTTTTGGTCAACCTGACTATAATGTGTCTTGGAGAAGATCTTCTTAGGTTGATTCTACTTGGGGACTGAATCTTTGAGTGCCTCTCTAGGTTTGGAAAGTTTTCTTGCAGGATTTCATGGAATAGATTATCAATGCCCTTATGAATCTCTTCACCTTCTGGGATGCCTATTATCTGGATATTTGGACGTTTGATGGTATCTAGTATTTCTTGTATATCATTCTGAAATTTTTTGGCAATTTTCTCAGTCTTTGTGGTGGATTTTTCTAGACCAGCAATTTTCTCTTCTACATCTGATATTCTATTTTCTGTTTGATCTAGTCTGCTTTTAATACTTTCAAGGGAGATTTTGACTTCCTGTATTATAGCCTTCATCTCTAACAGTTCCATCTGATTCTTTTGTAAAGTGTGAAATTCTTCTCTTAGATCTTGCGTGAATTTCCTCACCTCCTGGAACTCGTCAACTCCTTTCTCCTTCCTCTTCTGCAGTTCATTGTCTCTTTTCTCTTCTATCTCTGTTAACTTTGCCATTATGAATGTTCTAAATTCTTTATCAGACATTTTCATGATTTCCACTGAACTGTATGTGAAGAGGAGTTATCCTTTTCCCTTGAGGAGGGGTATTTTCCTGCTTTCCCATATTTCTTGTGGTCCTGTGGTGATTTCTAGTCATCTGGTGGGTGGTCGGTTTCTTCCCAAACTCGGAAGTTCAATCTGAGCATCCAGGAGCATGCAGAAAATGAAACAGAGAGAGAGAAACAATAGCAGCAACAACAACAAAAAACCAAACAAGAAACAGAGAAAAAGAGAAGAAAAACAAAGAGAAAAACTTTTAAATAAAACTAAAAAAATTAATAGTTAAAAAAAGTTCAAAAAAAACCCCAAATTAAAAAGCCGCATGGTGCACAGGCGTGCTGCATGCAATGGCTAGTTCTCAGGAGCCATGAAGGTGTCTCTTCAAGAAGGCCTTGTTCCCTTGACTCTCCTGGGTTGGGAGGGGGAGAGGGAATTATTAACAAGATAAAGGGATAGGAGGGGCCAGAAAGCCCAAAAAGTGCCTCACTTTAAAAAAATCTAAAAAGGAAAAATTAAAAAAAAGAGAGAAGACAGAGACAGAGACAGAGGTAGAGAGAGACAAAGACAGATACAGAGACAGGAGGCCTCAAAGGGGTCTTCCTATGATGCGAATTTGTGTGCTGGAGTCGAATTATCAGTGGAAAAAATTTCATTTCTTTTTCCCCAAAAATGGCTAGTTCTCAGGAGCCATGAAGGTGTCTCTTCAAGAAGGCCTTGTTCCCTTGCTTCTCCACACGAGTTTGTGTGCTGGAGGCCGAATTATCAGTGGAAAAAATTTCATTTCTTTTTCCCCAAAAATGGCTAGTTCTCAGGAGCCATGAAGGTGTCTCTTCAAGAAGGCCTTGTTCCCTTGCTTCTCCACACGAGTTTGTGTGCTGGAGGCCGAATTATCAGTGGAAAAAATTTCATTTCTTTTTCCCCAAAAATGGCTAGTTCTCAGGAGCCATGAAGGTGTCTCTTCAAGAAGGCCTTGTTCCCTTGCTTCTCCACACGAGTTTGTGTGCTGGAGGCCGAATTATCAGTGGAAAATCTTCATTTCTGTTTCCCTCAAAATGGCTAGTTCTCTCCATGAATCTTTTGATTTGTCTTCATTTCTTCAGTAGTTGCGAGTCATTCAGGAGTAGGTTATTTAGTTTCCATATATTTGAGTATTTTTGAGGATTTCTCTTGAAATTAAACTCAAGTTTAATTCTGTCATGGTCAGAGAAGATGGTGGATATAGTTTCTATGCCTTTGAATCTGTAGAGGCTTGTTCTGTGCCCTATGATGTGGTCAGTCTTCAAAAAGGATCCTTGTGGGGGTGAGAAAAAATTGTATCTTGTGGTTTTTGGATGGAAAGTTCTATAGATGTCTGTTTAGTCCATTTGATTTATGGTTTCATTTATATCCTTTACCTGGTATTGTTTAGATCCTTTATCTCTTTACCTATTTTTTTCTCTAGATGATCTGTCCTGGGGGGATAGTGCAGTGTTGAGGTCTCCAACAATTACTGTATTGCAGTCTATATCCCCTTTTATATCTAAGTCTTTCCTTCACATATTTGCGTGCTCCTATGTTAGGTGCATAGATATTTATTAGCATTATATCTTTTTGATCTATTGACACTTTTACTACAATATAGTGCCCTTCTTTGTCTCTTCAAACAGTTTTTGCTTTAAACCATTTTGTCAGAAATTATTAGCGCAACTCCAGCTTTTTTTTGGTTCCCATTTGCATGGAAAAGCTTTTTCCAACCCTTCACTTTCAGTTTATATATGTCTTTATCCATTAGGTGTTTTTTTTGTAGGCAACGGATAGAGGGTTTTTGTTTTTTAATCTATTCAGCCAGTCTGTGTCTCTTGATTGAAGAATTTATCCATTCACATTCAATGTTATTATCGATGTTTCCAGATATGTCCAACGTTGAATTTGGCCATTGTCTCAGTTGCCTTTTATTCCTTTGTTTCTGTCTGTTAAATCTTTTGTTTTCCTGGAACCATACTTTCTTCAGGGTTTCTTGAGGAGCTGGTCTGGTCTTGGCAAATTCTTTCAGGTTTTGTTTGTCTGAGAAGATTTTAATCTTTTTCCCCCTATATTAAGAGTAATCTTGCAGGATATAATAATCTTGGTTGAAATTGTTTTTCTCTTAACATTTTCAGTACGTCTTCCCATTCTTTCCTTGTTTGCATTGTTTCCATTGAGAGGTCCAGTGTTATCCTGTTAGGATGGCCTTTGTAAGTCACTTCTCGTTTCTCTCTTGCCAGTTTTAGTATCATGTCTTTATCTGTGATCTTGGACAGTCTGGCTAAGATGTGCCTTGTGGAAGATTTTCTGTGAGTGACTCTATTTGGGGTCCTTTGTATTTCTTGGGTCTAGATGCTTGAGTGCCTCTCTAGACTTGGGAAATATTCTTCCAGGATTTCATGAACAGATTTTGCGCACCGTTATTAGTTTTTTCACCTTTTGGGATGTCAATTATTCTGATGTTTGGGCGTCTTATGGAATCTTGTATTCCTTGTATACTACCCTCGTGTTTTTTAGTTATTTTCTCTATATTTTTGGTGGTTTTCTCTAGGTCAGAGGGTTTATCTTCTATGTCAGAGATTTGATCTTCAGCATGGTCTAATTGACTTTTAATGCTTTTGAGAGAGTTTTTGATTTCCTTTATCACAGACTTCACCTGTAATAGTGCCATCTGATTGTTTCTCAGAGTGTCCATTTCTTCTTTCATATCGTGGAAGGACTTCCTAATCTCCTGTAGTTTGTTGTCTCTTTTCTGTTCCAACTCATAGAATTTGTTCACTGTGAATGTTCTAAATTCTTTCTCTGACATTTTGGTAACATCCTCAGATTTTAGGAGAGATGGAGTGGAGTTACTCTGTTCTTTTGATGGAGACATATTTCCTGGTTTATTCAGACCTGAGGCTCTTTTTCTACTTCTAGCTATTGGAAAATGTATTCACTTTAAAAAAAAATATTTATTTAATTTTATTCATTCATTTATTTCAATTTGACCAGAGAAAGACACACACACACACACACACACACACACACACACAGAGAGAGAGAGAGAGAGAGAGAGAGAGAGAGAGAGAGAGAGAGAGAGTGTGTTGAAGTGAGAAAGCAAGCCACCAGGTCCGGGGCTCGAACCATGGTCAGCCATGTGGGAGTATCCAGTGCCTTAACCACCATGCCACCTGCTGATCCCCAAATGTATTCACTTTTGAATACCTCTTAGGAGAACATTTCTTCAACTAAGAGCAAGTGTGTTTTCAAGATGGATCAGTACAGGGGAAGATCCCAGGGAACCTGAAAAAGACTAAGAAATTTCAGAACTGTGATTCTAGGTCTGTCTAATCCCTCTGGAAGGGTGGAGGATGAGGAAGAGAGGATAATATAAGTGGAAAGATAAGAGTATAGAGGAGAATAAGAAAAATTCGCATGCCGCATGTTAGTGCGGTGCATAATTTCGCCAGGGGCCTTGAGATGGAACTGGACGTTTCCTGCAGAGCAAAGGCCACTCTGTGGGACAGGGGACAGCAGAGTATTAACAAAACAAGAAGGAAGAGCAAAGGAAAAAAAAAAAAACCTTCCTACCTCTCTAGGGGGTGGGGTTCTGGTATTGGGAGCCTGCAAGTGTGGCAGGGTCAGTGTTGCCCCTGCCTTAGTTTCCCTTGCTGGCCCGGAGCCTAGAGATAGAACTAGAGGTCTCCTGCAGATCAAGGACCACTCTGTGGTACAGGGGAGAGGAAGGCATTAACAAAACAGTGGTGGGACCAGCAGTTAGCGTAATGGCTATGTTGCTGGACTCCCACGTAGTCGACTGCGGCTCACGTCCTGAACCCAGTGGCTTCAAACTCACGCCGGGCACATGTGCGTGCGTGCGTGCCCAAGATCCCGAGAGGAGAATGGAGGAGAAGAGATTGCGGCATGGCCATCTCCCCTGGGGGGTGATTTCTCACTTTCTGTCTCTCT
>NW_006203597.1:200067-204878 GCF_000334495.1 Tupaia belangeri chinensis | reverse complement strand
CTTATAAAAACAAAACAAACAAAACAAAACGTTGGTGCTCCTGCCTCAGTTTCCCTCGCTGGTCAGGAGCCTAGAGATGGAACTGGAGGTCTCCTTCAGAGCAAGGACCACTCTCTCTAGGGGGTGGGGTCCTGGTCTTAGGAACCTGGAAGTGGGGCGTGAGTAGTGGTGCCCTTGCCTCAGTTTCCCTTGCTGGCCAGGAGCCTAGAGATGGAACTCTTTTAATACTTTCAAGAGAGTTTTTGATTTACTATATTGTAGACTTCATCTCTAATAGTTCCACCTGATTCTTTCTCAGTGTCCATTTCTTCTTTCATATTGTGGAAGGACTTCCTAATCTCCTGTAGTTCATTGTCTCTTTTCTGTTCCAACTGATAGAATTTGTTTACATGAATGTTCTAAATTCTTTCTCTGATATTTTGTAACGCCCTCAGTTTTTAGGAGAGATGGAGGGGAGTTACTCTGTTCCTTTGATGGATACATATTTCTTGCCTTATTCAGACCTGAGGCTTTTCTTCTACTTCTAGCCATTGGAAGATATATTCACTCTTAAATACCTGTAAGAAGAGCATTTATTTGACTAGGAGTAAGTGTGTTTCTCTTTTGCTGTGAATTGATGTATGCGGAAGTCTCTCTTCTTTTGTTTTTAGCAATGTGGTCTCAAGAGATGTACTCTATTCAGGTGTCTGAAGAGTAGTATCTCCTGATTTGCAGGTGGTACAGCACAGGGGCAGATCCCAGGGAAACTTACAATACTAGGAATTTCAGAACTGTGATTCTAGACCTGTTTAATCCCTCTGTTAGAGTTGAGGATGAGGAAGGGAGGATAATATAAGATGAAAGAAAAAAGTACAGAAGAGAATAAAGAAAAAGCCACGTCTTGTGTGTTAGCACAGCGCGCGATTTCACCAGGGGCCTAGAGATGGAACTGGAGCTCTCCTACAGAGTAAAGGCCACTCTGTGGGACAAGGGAGAGGAGGGTATTAACAAAACAAAAAGGAAGAGCAAAGAAAAAAAAAGCCTACCTACCTGTCTAGGGGGTTGGATCCTGGTCTTGGGAGTCTGGGAGTGGGTCGAGGGCAGTGCTGCCCCTGCCTCAATTTCCCTTGCTGTACAGGTGCCTAGAGATGGAAGTCTCTTCTTTTATTTATTAATTCATTTATTTTAATATAACCAGAGAGAGAGACAGAAGAGGAAAAATGGGAAAGCAAGTCACCAGGTCTGGGACTCAAACCACGGTCAGCCATGTGGGAGTGTCTAACACTTTAACCACCAAGCCACCTGCTAGTTCCCCAGCCCAAAGTAATTTTTAGTCATAAACAAGTAAGTTTTAGCCACTGCTCTTTAAATATCAAGCAGTAGAATATTCAGATTTTGAAGCACGAGACCATTACATAAGCAAGAATCAACCAGAAATGTAGAGTTGAGACATTGAATTGGAAACACCCTCTAGAAGCCCAGGGAGAGGCAAAAAGGAACTCAGAATTACTATCCAATAGTTATTCTATACTAAGTATTTAGGCAACGCTAACGCAGAAAGCCACAGACAGCAAAAGGATGAGTAATGAGCAGTGGGCTACAATCATAGGACACATTGTATGAAAAGTAATACCATATGGTTTCCAGTGGCTACCTTAGCAGGTGTACTAACTCAAGCTATGAAATTTTATGTACTGTTTTAATTCTTAAAAGAAAAGTCAACATTAAATGACATATGAGGCTTAAATATTCTCACATCACAGAATTCTCAGTGCCTGGTTAATTTCACACCACCGCATATGAGGCTTAAATATTCTCACATCACAGAGTGCCTGGTTAATTTCACACCACCATATACAGAGATAACATACGAAACTATTTCTTTCAAAAGCAACATACTATAAATCCTGAACACCTGAAATAAATATGCTTATTCAAAATTTACTCTGAGAATCATTCATCATACAGAGAATACTCATCAGTCCTTTTGTTCTGGTTTTGCTGCCATGTGACTGAGAAAATGACTGTACTCTAAAGTCTTCAGTTCTTTTACCTGTAACATCAATGATTTATACTAATAAAATGACACATGTCTATACTTAATATACATTATATCATTTTAACCCTAACGATGATCCTTTCATGTGTTATTATCCCAATTTTGCAGAAAATAAATTGAAGCTGAGAAAAGTTAAACAGAACAATGGTCTAAAGTCTCAGAGCTAATAGCAGGAATTTCCATCCAAGTCTATATCATGCCAAAGCTCTTTCTTTTACTTCTATATCACACTTGTCCCACTGTCTGGCTTGCTTAATACAGTCACTCTTTTGAAACTCATAACTCCTACATTTAAATAAGTTTTAATAAGTCAATGAATTGTGAATTGTATGTTACAGAAGACACTATCAGCCATAATATCCTAACAGTATCATCTGTAATAGAGAAATCTGCACATACATTATCTACATAGAGTGGAGATTATTTTTCCAGGAGGAACTGCAGTTTAGCATCAAACATCTAATAGTGAGTTACAAGATGCCAGAAGGCAAGGAGTATGCAAGAAAGTAACGATAAACCCTCTTTCCTTATTTTTAAAATTTTGTTATTTATTTATTTATTGGAGAGGTTTTTGCCATAGGGCGTGAGTGCTCGCCAGAAAGACAGAGAGAGACAGAGAGACAGAAAGCGAGAAATCACCCCACAGAGGGGATGGCCACACCGCAATCCCTTCTCCTCCATTCTCCTCTCGTGATCTTGAGCACGCACACACACGTGCCCAGCATGAGTTTAAGCCACTGGGTCCAGGACTCAAACCATGATCGGCTACATGGGAGTCCAGTGACATAGCCATTATGCTAACTGCTGGTCCCTTGTTATTTTGTTATAGCATGTTAACTGGATCAAAATAGGTCCTGCATTTTTCTTTTATTTCTTTTTAAATTATTTACATTTTATTATTATTATTTGTACATTAAATCACTATACATCATTTAGATTGTGAAGAGACTTCACCCAGCATGATATACACCTCAGTCCAGCCCAGTTGAGACCACCACACACAACCTCGTCAACATATAATAAACCTTATCTGTGTCCCAAAAGTGTCTTACCTCTCCATTTCCCCCCAACTTTCCTATGCTCTTCCCCTCTCACACTCTCTTTCCACTTTGTCTCTAGTGTCCATTACAATTTTTAATACGTTCATGTTTTCCAGTCTTTCAGTCTCTACCATAGTGTGTAGACATTCAGTATATGTTGAGTGGAGACATGCAATGTCTCTCTTTCATAGCCTGACTTGTTTCACTCTGCAACAAATCTTCCATATTCATCCAATTTCTATCGAATTCCAGGGCCTTGCTGCTTTTTTATGGCTGAATAGTATTCCATGGAGTATATGTGCCACAATTTTTCAATCCATTAATTTGTTTGTGGACATTTGGGTTGGTTACATGTCTTAGCAATCGTGAATAAAGCTGCAATGAATATAGATGTGCAAACACTTTTCTGACTGAGTGCTCTCCTGTCCTTTGGGAACATACCCAGGAAAAGAATTACTGGATCATATGGTAGCTCGACGTGAAGGTCTTTGAGGAGCCTCCATATCATTATCCACAGTGGCTGGACCAATTTACATACCCACCAACAGTGGAGGAGTGTTCCCCTTTCAGCACATCCCTGTCAGCACTTATCATTGTTTGTTTTTTTAATCTTCACCATTCTGACTGGGGTTAGGTGGTATCTCATTGTGGTTTTGATCTGCATCTCCCTTACAATGAAGGATGTTGAGCATTCTTTCATATTCTTTTTGGTTGTTTATATGTCTTCCTTAGAGAGTTGTTTATTCAGCTCCTTTTCTCATCTTTTAATTGGGTTATTTACCCCTATGTTTGACCCTCTGCCCTTTCTCACCCTCTTCTCACACTATCTCTGGTGTCTACAGTTGTATTCCATTCCTTCTCCCCCAACTTTTTATTGATCACAAAATTTCTTAAATAATCTAACTACTTTCAATAGCAAGTTCAGCTGGTAATTTGAATTGGTAAGGAAATTTGCTTAAAACTTAAAGCCTGGAAACAGGTTAGTATTCTGTTCAAATAGTAGGTACATGAACCTATTGACGGATCAAGACCAGACAAAAACTCTTAACATTGGACAACAAAATCTAGAAGAAAAGCAGCAAAATATTAGTTGAAAGTCACAGAAAACTATTTCAATAGTTCAGTCTCATGTACTTAATCTATCTTCTATTGTGGTTCGATCTTCCAGATTGTATTCTGGGATATAATATTCAACTCCAGACTTGTCCCTATGATTAAGTTGGCCATTTTCTTCATTTTTTTTTAACAGATTTAATGTATTTTCTGTTTATTTATGGTCCACGAACTTTTTGTTACCTTAAGTGTAACATTTTTGAAATGGTTGTTTTGTGGTTCACAATATTCACATTTGACTTTTAATGTAACTTCAAACAGTTACATTACACCAGTTTGTGTACAAGAACTCTATAATAGTGTACTTGCACTTTTCTTAGTTTCTCTACCATGTCATTATGCATTTTACATCATACATATTATAATCCCAACATGTGACTTTTTCACTTTCCTATACATCGACACACTCAGCATTAACTACATGACTCGAGACCTATAATAAATTACATTGTAAGCATGAGTTATCCATAAAGCCCATAGCCATATGTTGCCTCAAACAGACATTGCCTTTTTTCAAAAAAGAATTATTTAATTTTATTTATTATCATTTAATTTTGCTCTAGGGCACTCACACTCATGGTGAGGGTAGTGAGAAAGCAAGCCACCAGTCTGAGCCTCCC
>NW_006203597.1:197739-198871 GCF_000334495.1 Tupaia belangeri chinensis | reverse complement strand
GTGCTGGTAAATTCTTTCAGGTTTTGTTTACCTGAGAATGTTCTTGTCTTTTCTTCCCACATGAAAGATAATCTTGCTGGGTACAGTATTCTTGGCTGAAATTGCCTTTCTCTTAACACTTTGAATATATTTTCCCATTCTTTCCTCGCCTGCATTGTTTCCAATGAGAGATCTGCTATTAGCCTGATAGAATGTCCTTTGTAAGTAACTTGATTTTTTTTTCTTGCCAATCTTAGTATCTTGTCTTTGTCTGCAGTTTTGGTCAACCTGGCTATAATGTGTCTTGGAGAAGATCTTCTTGGGTTGATTCTATTTGGGGTCCTTTGTATTTCCTGGGACTGGATCTTCAAATGCCTCTCTAGGTTTGGAAAGTTTTCTTGCAGGATTTCATGGAATAGATTATCAATGCCCTTATGGGTCTCCTCACCTTCTGGAATGCCAATTATCCGGATATTTGGACATTTGATGGCATCTAGTATTTCTCGTATATTATTCTGAATTTTTTGGGCAATTTTCTTAGTCTTCATGGTGGACTTTTCTAGGCCAAAAATGTTCTCTTCTACATCTGAGATTCTATTTTCTGTATGATCTAGTCTGCTTTTAATACTTTCAAGGGAGATTTTGACTTCCTGTATTATAGCCTTCATCTCTAACAGTTTCATTTAATTCTTTTTCATACTGTGTATTTCCTCTTTTAGATCTTGTATGAATTTCCTCACCTTGTGGAACTTGTCAGCTCTTTTCTCTTCAGCAGTTCATTGTCTCCTCTTCTATCTCTGTTAGCTTCGCCATTATGAATGTTCTAAATTCTTTATCTTCTGATTTCCATTGAACTGTCTGTGGATGAAGAGGAGTTATTCTTTTCCCTTGGAGAAGAGGTATTTTCTTGTTTTTCCATATTTCTTGTGGCTCTGTGGTGATTTCTAGTCATCTGATGGATGGTGTGTTTCTTCCCACATTTGAAGTTCAATCTGGCCATCCAGGAGCATGCAGAAAAGGAACAGAGAGAAACAACAGAAACAAAAACAACCAAGAAACAGAGAAGAAGAAAAGAAAAAAAAACTAAAAAAATTTTTTTTAAAAAAAGCAAAAATTGGGAACCAGCAGTTAGTGTAATGGCTATGTTGCTGGA
>NW_006203597.1:195613-197566 GCF_000334495.1 Tupaia belangeri chinensis | reverse complement strand
CCTGCCTGTCCCTGTAGCGAAATGCGTCCCCTCCAAAAAAAAAAAAAAAAAAAGCAAAAATTATAAAATTGTACCATGCGTAAGCACCCATGTGAAATCACTAGTTTTCGGGGGCCGTGAAAATATCTTCTGAAGCCCTGTTCTCTTGCCTCTCCTGGGTTGGGAGAGGGAGAAGGTATTATTAACAAGATAAAGGGAAAGGAGGGGCGGGAAGCCAAGAAAATGCTTTACCTTAAAATTTTTTAAAACGGAAAAATTACAAAAAAATGGGAAGATAGAGACAGAAGAAGAGAGAGAGACAGACAGACAGACAGAAAGGAGGCTTGAAAGGCTTTCTACCACTCAAGTTTGTGAGCTAGAGGCTGAATTATCAGTGGAAAATCTTCATTTCTCTTATTCCCCTGAAATCACTAGTTCTCAGGACCCATGAAGGTGTCTTCAGAAGGCCTGTTCCCTTGCCTCTCCTGGGTTGGGAGGTGGAGAGGGAATTATTAACAAGATAAAGAGGGGACCAGCAGGTAGCGTGATGGCTATGTCGCTGAACTCCCATGTAGTCGACCATGGTTCGAGTCCTGAACCTGGTGGCTTAAACTCATGCCAGGCATGTGTGTTTGCATGCCCAAGATCCTGAGAGAAGAAAGGAGGAGAAGGGATTGTTGCATGGCCATCCCCCCTGGGGGTTGATTTCTATCTCTCTGTCTCTCTCTGTCTTTCTGGCGAGTGCATGCACCCTATGGCAAAACAAATAAACAAACAAACAAAAAAACAAAAGAAACTAAAAAGCTTTTTTTTTTTTTTGAGAGTTTTTTGCTATAGGGCATGTGCGATTGTCAGAAAGTCATAGAGAGACAGAGAGACAGAAAGCGAGAACTCACCCCCTGAGGTGGGATGGCTATACCACAATCCCTTCTCCTCCATTCTCTTTTTTGAGATCTTGGGCATACATGCACACGCGCCCAGTATGAGTTTAAGTCACTGGGTCTGGAACTTGAACCGTAGTCGACTAAATGGGAGTTCAGCGATGTAGCCATGATGAGATCTGCTGGTCCCCCATTTGATTCTTTTTTATGATGTCCAATTCTTCTTTCATATCATGGAAGGACTTCCTCATCTTGTAGAGCTCAATGTCTCTTTTCCCTTGCATCTCAAAGAGATGTGTTACCATAAATATTCTAAATTATTTTTCTGACATTTTGATAATATCTTCTAATTTTTCTCTACTTGTTGACAAGTTACGGTATTCCCTTGCTGGAGATGTATTACTTAATTCTCTCATCATTGTGGCTCTTTTCTGATGTTTAGTCATTTGGTAATGTATTCACTTTTGGCTAATTTGTTGAAGAAGGATTCTATAACTGTGAGCTCGTGTGTTTCCCTTAATGTGAAATAATTCAGTGCTATTTTCCCCTTCTACTCTGTCCCCCAGTGTGGGAATCACAGAAAGAGTTTTCAAATTGGATTTATGAAGGGGAGTTTCACTTTTTTTGCAATCACTACAGTGATAGTCAAAGAATTCTCTAAAACTCACAATGTTCTGATGTTTAGCTACTATGCACCTAGATTTCTCTAGGCAGTGAGTAAGGTCTGAGCAGTAAAATACAACACAAAGGTAAAAAAGAAATAGGAAGAAAAAGGGACCAGTGGTTGGTGTAATGGCTATGTTGCTGGACTCCCATGTAGTCAGCCGTGGTTCAAGTCCCAGACCTGGTGGCTTAAACTCACACCGGCGCATGTGCGTTCGTGTCCAAGATCCTGAAAGGAGAATGGATGAGAAGGGATTGAGATGTGGCCATCCCCCTGGGAGGTGATTTCTCGCTTTCTGTCTCTCTGTCTCTCTCTCTCTCTGTCTTTTTGGAGAGCACATGCCCTATAGCTAAAACCTCTCAAAAAAAAAAAAAAAATCACTCGATGACGATGATGAAAACGACCACTTTCTAGGCAACGACCCCTCCA
>NW_006203597.1:174057-194491 GCF_000334495.1 Tupaia belangeri chinensis | reverse complement strand
TTTTTTGAGGAGCAAAAGCCCAAAGACAAAAACCTCTAAAAAAAAAAAAAAAAAAAAGAAAAAGAAGAAGAAAAAGCAAAGAAAAGAGAAGGTAAACAGTAGAACAAAAAAAGGAGAAAAAAAAACCAGAAATCATATCACGGAAAATAAAACTGTGTTATAAATGCAAAAATGTGTGGTGCACACTGCATGAAGGGGCAGTAGAGGCAGAGATGGAAATGCATAGATGCTGTCTGTCTTAGATGGATGGAAGCAGAGACAAATTATTAAAAAGAGTAAAAAAACAAACAAAAAAAGCCCAAAAAACTGTAAGGGACGGAAAAAAATGAGAGAGAGAGAGAGAGAGAGAGAGACTTTGCCTACCTGACTAGCAGTAGGATTGGAAAGAGGGGGCCTTGGCAGGGGGGATGCTTCACAGCCATGAATCTGAACCCAGAAGTGTCAGCAGATTCAGAGATGGAGATTTTTATTTATTATTATTATTATTATTTTAAAACATCTGACCAGAGAGAGACATGGAGTGGAGAGAGAGAGAGAGAGGGAGAGAGAGAGAAAGTGAGAAAGTGAGCCTCCAGGTCCAGGACTCGAACTGTGGTCTGCCATGGGGGAGTCTAGAGCCTCAACCACCGTACCACCTGCTGGCCCCAATTTATTTTTTCCTTCAGGGAGATTTTTCTTGTAGGGCATTTGTGCTCACTGGAGAGAGATAGAGAAAGACAGAGAGAAGGAAAGTGAGAAATCATCTCCCAGGTCTCATGGCCATGCTGCAATCCCTTCTCCTCCATTTTCCTTTTGGGATTTTTGTAATGCACACATGCACTCAAGTTTTTCAAGCCATTGGGTACAGGACTCCAATGGCTGAGTCAGCCATGTGGGATCCAATGCCTTAACCAGGATGACATCTGTTGTCTCTATTATTATTATTATTATTATTATGGACATCACGCAAAGATCCCCTGCACCATAATGTAAATAAATTGTGTTGAGGGACCAGCAGATGGCGTAATGGTCATGCTACTGGACTCCCACGTAGTCGACCATAGTTCAAATCCTGTACTTTGTGACTTAAACTCATGCCTGGTGCGCATACATGCATGCTGAAGATCCTGAGAGGAGGATGTAGGAGAAGGGATTGCTGAGTGGCCATCCCCCATGGGGGGTGATTTTTCGCTTTTTGTTTCTCTGTCTCCCTCTGTCTTTCAGATGAGCACAGACGCCCTATAACAAAAAACTCTTTAAAAAAAATCATGAGTAGGGACCAGCAGTTATGCATAATGGCTATGTTGTTAGACTCCCACGTAGTCAACTGCCGTTCGAGTACTGGACTCGGTGGCTTAAACTCATCCCGGGTGTGTGTGCGTGCGTGTCCAAGATCCCGAGAGGAGTAATGGAGGAAAAGGGATTGTGGCGTGGCCATCCCCCCTGTGGGGTGTTTTCTAGCTTTCTGTCTCTCTGTCTCTCTCTATCTTTCTGATGAGCGCACATGCCCTATAGCAAAAAAAAAAACCTCTCCAAAAAAGAAAAGAAAAAATCATGAGTTGAGTCACTATAAATTGGGAACTGTCTGCATTTAAATAGTGTTTTCATTTTGTGTTGTTTTAAACCTACTCTACTAGTCTCTGCCTTTTTTTCAAGCAGTTGAATCCATTTCATTTAAGTAATTACTTTTTTTGTTTATTTGTTTTGTTTTATTTTATAACTATTTGAAAATCAGCAGTTAGTTCTCATCCACATTGACTGCTTGTAGATTTTTTTTTTTTTTTTGAGAGGATTTTTTCTTATTGGGTGTGTGGGCTCGCCAGAAAGACAGAGAGATAGAAAGCGAGAAATCACCCCCCCTCCCCAGAGGAGATGGCCACACCGCAATCCCTTCTCCTCCATTCTCCTCTCAGGATCTTGGGCACGCACGCACATGCGCTGGTGTGAGTTTAAGCCACCGGGTCCAGGACTCAAACCGCGGTCGACTACATGGGAGTCCAATGACATAGCCATTACGCCAATTGCTGGTCCCACTGCTTGTAGATTTTTGAAAGTGGTAACAGGTACATAGGTCACCAGAGTGCAGAGCTTGTTGGGTGAATCTTCATCCTTGTTTTGTTTTCTGGACAACTGCACACAGATTCGACATGGGGCGTTCCTTATCCCTTTGGCCCAGACAGCTTTGTTGAGCCTGGTATCAATGTGCATATCTGGAGTCCCTGCCTCTTTCATGGCAAATTTCCGGATTTCTTTGAGTGCCTGAGGGGCACATTTCTTGAAGCCCACACCATGGATGCGCTTGTGAATGTTGATAGTGTATTCCCGGGTCAACACCTCATTGATGGCAGAACAGACCTTCTTCTGCCACCCTTCTTTGTGGGAGCCATTCTGCCATTAAAGTAATTACTGATAAGGAGGAACTGGAGCTGCCATTTCGCTATTTATTTTTCATTTCTCGTTTATTTTATGACTACCTTCTTTTGTGTCCAGTTGATTTTTTTTGTAGTTATTGTCTTCTTATGCATAGTTTTCACTATATTCTACAGATATTTCCTTCATGGATACTGTTAGGCCAGAGGCCTGGAGAGCTCGGATGTGGAGGTTAGATGCATGCCACAGTCTAGTGACACAACCCAGAGCTAGTCTGTCATGAGACCTGCACTACATTCAGATCTAACCTGGCTGTAACACATGTGCTCCACTCTGCACATGAGCTTTGTTCACACATGGCACTCTACACACAGGACTGTACTCTGCATATGTCACCAGACGTTATGTGGCACACTAGTCTGCTCTCCCCTTAAACCTCTACTATATATGGACTGTTGCTACCTCTAAGACACTCCCCCTATACCCTTATAAAAATCTCTAAACTCCGCCCCAATGCACAAATTCTCTGGCCTGTCTCCCTCAGTCTTTCTCCCTTTTATTTTATTTTTTATTTATGTTATTTTATTTTTTAGTTGTCTTTCTCCCTTTTTGTCGGACCAGCGAACCTCTCCCAGAAGTGCACCCAATAAAAGCTCTACATTTCCATTTTCTCGTGTGGTCGGCCCATTCCTTACAGTTATCATAGGAATTATGCAACATTCTAAAATTATAACTATCTATTCTGAATTGATATCACCTTAATTTCTTCCTTTTTTTTTTTAAAGAGATTTTTGCTATAGGGCATGGGCACTTGCCAGAGAGACAGAGAGACAGAAAGTGAGAAATCCCCCCCCACACACCACAGGGGCTGGCCACGCCACAATCCCTTCTCCTCCATTCTCCTCTCGGGATCTTGGGCATGCATGCACACACCCCTGGTGTGAGTTTTAAGCTGCCGGGTCCAGGACCTGAACTATGGTCAACCATGCAGGAATCTAGTGATGTAACCATTATGCCATCTGCTGATCCCAATACCACCTTAATTTCAGTTTCATACAAAAAACTACTTTGTCTCCCCTTCATGCTCTTGATGTCACAAATCACATCTCTGTGCATTGTATACCCAGTGACATACATTTAAAATGTATTGTTTTTATGCAGTTGTCTTTTAAGTCCTGCTGAAAATAAAAAGTAAGAGTTATAAACCAGTTTTACAATAATACTGGCTTTTATATTTGCCAGATCTCCAGTATTTTTCTTTATTGGAGAGGGTTTTTGTTTTTTTTTTTAAGTTTATGATAAGGCTCATGTGTTTGCCAGGGGCGATGGGGGGGAGGGGGAGAGAGAGAGAGAGAGAGAAAGAGGGAGAGGAAGAGAGAGGAAGAGAGAGAAAGAGAATGAGAAAGTGCTCCTTAGGTGACCACACTACAGTCCCTTTTCTTCCATTCTCCTCTTGGGATTTTGGCGTGATTGTTAAGCTGCTGGGTGGGGCCTTGAAGCACACAATAGGCTAGCATCTTAACTTCATTGTCACCTGTTTGCCCTTTACTAGAGAACTTTACATCTTTTTTTGCCTCTAAGTTCTATGTAGCATCCTCTTATTTAATCTTTTATCATTTGTTGTAGGATGAGTACTATACAATAAGGTCTGCTTGCTCAAGGGGACATAGAAAGGGAAACTGGGAAAAGGGCTGCAACTTGCTCAAAACCAAATTGGTCACTGCGCTGGAGAAGGGTGGAAAATGGCCAATAAAAATGCCACAAAACTTTCCTGTCTTTTCAAGATGGCTTTTTCTTGCTTGAGTGTTTGCTTGGTTGCTATAAACCCTTGACTTTTTCAGAGCTCCTACAAAATTGGTTGAGATAGCTTCTAGTTGTTTTCTCCATGCTTCTCTGGGAAAGGAGAGCTTGAAGCTTTCTGATCTGCTATTTTGCCAAAGTTCTTGTTTTTTCTGTTTTTTTTTTTTTGCTTTTGGTTTTTTGTTGTTGTTGTTCTGATCTGCTATTTTGCCAAAGTTCTTGTTTTTTTCTGTTTTTGTTTTTGTTTGTTTGTTTTTTTTTGCTTTTGTTTTTTTTTGTTGTTGTTGTTACAGGGCTTGTGCACTGGAGAGACAGAAAATTGGAAATCACCCCCTGGGGGCATGGCTGTGCCATGAGGCCCTCTGCTCCATTCTCCTCTCAGAATTTTGGAATTTTGTTTATAGTTTATTAAACTGGCAATGATTTAAAAAAATTATACAATACAGAGAGCATTTTGGGAAACACATTATCATTCAGTGTTGGTGATTGTGCTGGGAGGGCAATTTGTACATATATGTGTATGTATTTGGATGTGTAATGTATACTTGTATATCTATATATATGCGCACATACATATGTACAAATACATGTGTATATGTATGTATATGTATTCGTATTGTATATGTGTATATGTATGTGTATGTATGTCCACTATGCAGTGGAATGCTAAAAATCATGTTAAGGTCAAACCACAGTCAGTCATGTGAGAGTCCAGTCCCTAACAACCAGGCCACCTGCTGGCCAAAACAAAGTTTATTCTTTTCTTTGAGAGACTTTTGCTACAGGGCATGTGCACGTACCCAAAAGACAGAGAGAGAGACATAGAGACAGAAAGCGAGAAATCCCCCCCCCAGGGGGGATGGTCACGCCACCATCCCTTCTCCTCCATTGTCCTCTCGGGATTTTGGCCATGCATGCACATGCACCAAGCATGAGTTTAAGCTTCTAGGGTCGGGACTAGAATCATAGTCAGCCATATGGGAGTCTAGCACCTTAACCACTATGCCACCTGCTGGTCCTAAAGTTTATCCTTTTTCAAAAATAATTATTTATTAAATTAAATTAATTAATTGTCATTATTCAATTTGACCAGAGAGAGACACGGAGAGAAAAAGAGAGGGAGCGAAAAAACCCACCAGGTCCAGGACTTGAACCACGGTTGACCATATGGGAGTCCAGTGCCTTAACCACCACACCACCTGCTGGTCCCCAAAGTTTATTCTTAAAAGTGATCTGAACTCTCTCACTCTCACGGCAGCAATCACTGCCTTTAGTCAGGCCACTTAGGTTGGCCACTCCCCAGTTTTCCTAACCCTGGTCTACTTGGATTTGCATACTTTGGGTGTCACCAGTCCCATCAATTACCTCTGAACTTAGTTGCAAGCTTCCACTTCAATGAAGAGGACAAGGAGGCTCAGAAGTATTAAATCAATTCTCCCAGGAGGGGCAGAGACTATGTACTTTACAAATATTAACTCATTTAATCTTCACAGAGAGGAAAGGACTTATTACTACCACCATTTTTCAAATAGGAACTGTGGTCTTGGAAAGGTTCTGTCTTGCCTGAGCTCCCAGAGCAGGACTGCAGAGCCTAGATTCCAATCCAGGTACCTTGGTTTTGGATCAGAGGGTTTGAATCACTGTTTTACTCTTTCGTATTCTTGTTGGTAGTAAACATAATAAAATAATGATTAAATGATTACTTATATTTAGTATGGCATGACACACACAAAAACAAAAATGCTATCAACATTGGTTACATTGTCCAGAGGTTTTTTTGTTTGCTTGTGCTGTAGGGTGCATGTGCTGAGCAGAGAGGGAGAAAAGTGATGAAGAACCCTCCAGGTGGTACAGCCATGCTACAAACCCTTCTCTATTCTTCTCAGGATTTTTTCAAGGCCCCCGCCCCTGGGGGCTCAAGCCACAGAATCCGCCTTGTGGAATCCAGTGGCCTATGGCCACCATGCCACCCGCTGGCCTCTGCCCAAAGCTTTTTATTAAGTATTTTCTGGGACCTCATTTTGTAGAAGCAGGAACTGAGGCTCAAAAGTTTACAGGTCCAAGTACTTACAGCTCATAGGTGACGCTGTGAGATGCCACTGTAGTTATTCCAGAAACGTTACATTTTACTACTGCAATAAGAATAATAACAAAAATGCCCCGCATTCCCTAGGGCTTCACGATGTGCGATTCTTACAGCCTAATAAAAGTCAGCAACTCGTCCAATACAGTACTGCCATTAGGAAGTAGGAAAGTTACTGTTTGCCTAATAACGCCTTCCAACTCCAGCGTTTTAAAAGAGAACGGTGGGGCTTTTCTTGCGGAAGTTCCACTCAAACTGCGGTGAGGCGCGGACCTGGGTCCGGAGTTTTTAAGGGCGGCTGGCCCGCAGGCTCCCGACTGCGGTGGGTCGCGCCCTCCGGGCTGCCCCCGAGTCGCGGCCGCGCGGAGGAAGCAGAGGAGGCGGGAGCGCCGAGATCTCGCCGCGCTCATGGCGTCGCCTGGGTGAGTGCTGCGCTCGCGGTCCCGCCGCCACCGCAACCGCCGGGAGCGGCCCGAGCGGGCTCTGGCCTGCGCCCTGGGAGCCGCCCTGCCAGCTCCGCTGGCCTTGCCAGCCCCACCAGCCGACTCTCGCTTCCCACCAGGCCCGAGGCCCCACCAGCCACGCCGGGCCCCTGGCCCGGTGGCCCTCTTCCTCAGCCTGTACCTCTCCTTCTCCCGTCGACCTTGGGCGGATGTGACCAGGCCTGCGGCTGTAGGGTCCGCCGGGGACGCTGAGCGGGAACTGCGGCCCCCGGGGTGCAGGGTCCGGGGTTCGCGGGAGCGTGTGAGGCCTGGGGGTGGGCCCATGCCACCGCGGAGGCCTGGAGAGGCTGCAACTCCGTCCGGCGTCCTTGTGTCTGGCTTCCGGGCTCCCTGGGTTGAAGGCTAGGCTTAGTTTTCATCACCGTCAGGGCGCACCCAGAATATCCCTAGCCCCTAACGCGGTGCAGGGATCCCCTCTGTAGGCATCTGCCTTAGGTGGCTACTCTTATCCTGATAGTACCGCCCTCCTAGTTTTTTGACTTAAAATGTTCTTCCTGTTAGGAAATGATAGTATCACCCATAGTCTGTAATTAAAATAAAAACAACTCACTGGACAAAATAACACCTCATTCTTTATTACCATTTTGTTTTGGTAATTTTACTGCTCATGAAATCTGGGAATGACAGTTAAAACACCTTCATTTTACAGAGCAGGAAAATTAGTCTCAAGGTCATCCGTTTTGTTGGTAGAATTCTTCTTGTTCTCACTCAGGGGGTCTTAGACCTAGTAACTGTGATAGCAGTTCAAGTTGTCCTAAACAGTTACCAAAGGTGCTTGGCCTTTGGGGTTGAGATCATGGGTATTATGTCTCTCACATGTGAGGCCTGAGTTTGCCATGGTGTGATTGGGCTCAGCACAGTGGACCTGGATGAAGCAAGGTAAATTCACATGCAGGCTTGCAACCTCCAGCCTAGTCATGGGCACTTTCCACCTGCCTGTTAACTTTCTAGGCCTTAGGGCAGTGGTCACTTCTTAGACCAGGCCTTTTCCTTGTCAGCTGAATGCCCAGTACTTTGACCTCATAAATAGAGTAAGCAATAGCCCATCCCTGGGAAGGGCTGGCTGGCTGACCCACCAGTTCAAGGTCCCATTGCATTCTGCATGCTTGTCAGGAAGGGTGAGGCAGGATGGGCTCTAGGCAGCATGAGAAAGCTGCCTGAATGTGGGGGGCTGCAGGAGGCTTTTAGAAGCCATGCTGTGTTTGGTATAAAGCTCTCGTTTCCTTGACGTGGTGACTCTGTGAGCCAGTAGAGCCTGAATCATGTCCGTGTAGTGGGTGGCATTTGTATTTGCAGTTCTAGCTGTTCATGTGCCACCCTCCTGAGTCTGCATTCTGTGGTGGCTTATGTTTTTCAAGAGGTATTCACTGCAAAGCTAAAGTCATAAAACCTTTACTATACTTTGTTTCACTGTAGGTGGGAAACTGTGTACTTATTATGGTATGTACAAATGTAGGGACAGTCCACATCTGCAGATATGACTCCCAAGTGTCCATCCTGCCTTCCTGGTGGAGCAGAGTCTGGCAGGGGAGACAGTGTTTCCCGAGATCCTCTGGCCTGTCTCAGTAAGACCCGTAGCAAACACTCTCATACTGTACTAGGCGAGCTTGAGCTACAGAGCAGGGGTGGAATGGGAGCCATGATTTGGAAGGGTGTTCAGAGATAAGCCTCCAAATCCTAGGTTCTTTAAAAGTGATCATCTCTATAAGAGAGCTACGAAGGAAAGAAATCCTGACCATTTTTGAGAGGACCTTAAAAATATGAGAGATATTGGGATAAAGGAAGTGGTGAGACTACAGCATTGAAGGAGAGGTGTGTTTGAGAAGTTGCCTGCAGCCCAGCATGTTTGGCGCTCCAGGGGGAAAAAGCTGATGAGGAGGCCAGCTGGCCTTCCTCATGGGCTCTGGTCACCACCCACTGCAGGGGGTTGTATTGGTGCTCTCACGGAACCCATGGGCAGCAGTGTAAAGGGACAAAGGGGAGCAGGAGACAGCCCTGTCACCATTTGCCCATCCTGACCCGGTCTCACCATCTCTTAGCTCAACCCTTAGAGCTTTCTCAGAGCACCTGGACCTGTGTGTGCCTACAGCTCTTCCTCCATCTGCTCTTTGATCATTGGATCACCTCTGCTTATTCTAGCACTTGCTCTCTGCATGGCCGTGCCTCTTTCTGTGGTGTTAGCTATCATCTAAGTCAGAGGTTCTTTTTTTTTTTTTTTTGGAGAGGTTTTTGCTATAGGGTGTGTGCTCTCGCCAGACAGAGAGAGACAGAGAGACGGAAAGCGAGAAATCACTCCCTAGGAGGGATGGCCACGCTGCAGTCCCTTCTCCATTTTCGTCTCGGGACCTTGGGTGCACACGCACACGTGCCTGGCATGAATTTAATCTACTGGGTATGGGACTCAAACCATGGTTGACTATATAGCCATTACGCCAACTACTGGTCCCATTCTTTTGCATTTTCATATTATGTTTATTTTTTGCTTTGGTGTTTAGTGATAGTATGCATGTGTGGTATCTGTAGAGAGAGAGAGTGAAGCACCTTTGACAGGTCTCTTCACACTGTGGTCACCTTTCCCCAGCCCTCCAGGTTGTCGGTATTCTGGGCACCCAGTGTGCTTTTAGGCTAACCTGGAGATCTGAACACACAGAGCTCACATGCACCTTTAGCCTTGCAGGATACTTATGTTACCCTGTGCCACAGCAGCTGGGTCCTTTGCTATGTTTTCGCATGAGTGCTGTCAGGCTGCCTGTAGCTTGTTTTATTCACCCAACAGTAGCCTTGAAATTCTTCCCAGGACTGTAGCTGGAGAGGGCTGATAAACAACTATCACTGGACCTCAGACCAAAGGACAGTATTTCCTCTATGGACCCAGAGTTGGTGTCTCTTCTTCCCCTCCTCCCTCTTGACCTGATCAGGTTCTTTCCTCAGCTGCTTGTCCTTTACAACCTCAGCTGCCCTTGAACTTCTCTAGGACTCATCCATGGGGCAGCTAAGAGCACTCTCATTAACATCCACTAGGCATTTAAAAATACCTAAGATTTTGTTTTAACTTTCTCCCTTCCCTGTACAGAAAGATTGTCTCTCAACACCATTACATTGTGGGGAGAGCGGAGCTGGGCATTTTTATGTAGGTCTGTCCTGTCCTAATGGGCCAGGTCCTAGCCTGGAATCCCCAGACTCTTCATACTGAATGAAAGATGAAGCTGCTGCCGTGCTGGGAGGAGGAGGAGTAGTGCCCATAATCCATGTGCTGAGGAGGATAAGCTACCGAACTCAAATAGGTAGGACCTGGGGCCTTCAGTTGGCATAGTGGTTACATTGCTGTACTCTCACATGACCGACTGTGGTTAGAGTCCCAGACCTGGTGGCTTGAAAATCATGCTGGGTGTGTGTGCATTCATGCGTGCCCAAAATCCCAGAAAGACAATGGAGGAGAAGGGATAGCAGCATGACCATCCCCTTGGGGGGTGATTTCTCACTTTCTTTCTCACCTCTCTGCCTATCTCTCCAGTGAGTATTTAAAAAAAATGGACAGTAAGTACCTTTACTCCTGGGAGAAGTCCACCTGAGCCCTCAGATCACTCAGTACCTGCTATGGCTTCCATAGAAGGGACCTAGCTTTGCTGGTGGCCTGAGACTTTGTGGTAGCTCTGCCTGTAGGGATCTGGGGCTGTTTGACCAGTCAGCAGCTTCCCAATGAGTTCCGTGAACTGGGAATGATGGGAGGACCGGCAGGGGTTGAGAAAACTGGAAGAGCCCAGGGAAGGCCTCTTATTTACATCATAGTTGCAGAGACTTCCTAGTCCCAGGAAATGTTCTTTTAAATTTAGACTTGCCTACTTCTAACATTGTGCTGTCAGGACCTATTCTACGTGCTTTTGTATGTATTAAGTATTTAGTCTTTTTTTTTTTTCCTTAAAGAGATTTTTGTTATAAGATGTGTGTACTTTCAGAGAGACAGAGAGAGAGAGAGAGAGAGACAGACAGAAAGGGAGAAGTCACCCCCTGTGGAGATGGCCACACTATGATCCCTTCTTTTCCATCTTCCTCTCAGGATCTTGGGCACACACGCACTTGTGCCTAATGTGTTTATGTCACTGGGTTCAGGACTCGATCACGGTCGACTATGTGCGAGTCCAGTGACATAATCATTATGCCATCTGCTGGTCCTGGTCTTTAGTCTTTATAGGAACACTGAAATAACTACTATTATCTCCATTATACAGATGAGGAAACTGAGGCCCAGCTAAGCGGTTTTTATTTATTTATTTTGCTATAGGGCACATGTGTTGGCTGGAGGGGGGAAAGTAAGAAATCACTCACTGGGGTAATGGTCACACTGTAATTCCTTGTCCCTCATTCTCCTCTTGGGATTTTGGGCATGCATGTACATGCACTTGGTGTGATTTTCAAGCTACAGGGTCTGCTGGCCCTACTAAAAAGTTTGAAAAAACCTATATATATATATATATATATATATACACACACACATAAATACTTTTTTTATTGCCTTAGGGTGTGTGTTATCACAGGGCAGAAAGAGAGACAGAGATAATGAGAGGGAAATTAAAAATTCCCCTGCCCCAGGAGGTTTGACCATGCCACAATCTCTTCTCCTCTATTCTCCTCCCAGGATCTTGGGCATGCATGCATACATGGCTGGTGTGATTTTCAAGGCACCAGGTCTGGGACTCAGACTGTGGTCAGCCATATGGGAGTCCAGCGATGTAACTGTTACACCATCTGGCAGCCCTGCTAAGCAGTTTTTAAAGTAATACTTGATGCAGATATGCAGAAACCTCCTATGTCTACACCAGTCAGAGCTGCAGCAAGTTGGAACCAACAACACTTTGGAGATCGGGTGGGAGGAGGGTTACAATCAGGGATATTACAGTTGATAGAGATTTAGTTGCTGAAGCGCAACCAGAAATGTTGGATTCTGGTCTCAGTACAGGCATCCTCCCCTTGATGTCCTCTGGACGAAGCTGAAGTCAGGCTGTGCTCCTGTGGTTGCAGGAGGATGATGTGTGGGCCTTGCCTTACAGATTTATAAGAGATGTCTGAAGATGATAGCACTTTGAGCAACTGTTCCTTGTAAAGGATTCGTACTTGTAGGCTGTGTGGTCCAGGAGACCACCTGTGGGCTAGGAATGCCTTTCCTGCTGTAGGACAGATGTGGTGGTTCCAGTGATTGTGTTGGACAGTCAGAAAAAACAGGGATGAGCTGTGGATACCCTGGCCCTGTGGGGTTACTCCTGTCCTGGAGAATAGTATACAGGAATCCAGGCATGACCGCACCATCCTGGGGGCTGTTTGTTCATTTTACTATTTTTAAGCATGTATTGGCAACCTTCTCTTACACAGGGTCTCATGTTAGTTTTGCTGCTAAAGAGTCACTTATCTCCATGTTTTAGGGTCACCTTCACATATATTTTGAATGCCCTCAAGAGACTATTTAACTTTTTCACATTACCTCTGACATTAAAAGTAGAATGTTTTCCAGAGTTGTTAAGTACATGGAACAATATTCATGATTAGCTAAGTGAATACAGAGATAGAGTGTATAGAGTGAAAATGTGCAAATTAAAGAAATACGCAGAGGGCCAATTGGGCCCCAGGAGATGAAACTAACAGCCGCTAATAAGGGAGTAACCTGGGGTATGTGGAATAAGGTACTTACGGCATTGGGAGAATGGGTTGGGATGACAGCATAGATCAGGCTGGAGAGGGTGGGTTAATACAGATGTAACTGTCAGAAGTTTGACAGGACTGAGTGAATGCATCTTCTTGATACTTTTCTGTATTTTGTGTTTACCTTATTTTTGGAATCAGGAAACAATAATCATATGAGTAGTTCCAGGAACTGCCCTGCAATGGTGTCTGCTGAGTCTGGGTCCACTGGAAGTGCTGTTGGGCTTGAGTTGCTGTGGCTCTGACTGGCACAGATGTAGGAGGCCTCAGGCTGCAGGCCTGTGCTCCAGGGTACTGGAGTTGGAGCTGGCAGATGTTTGGTTCTCACAATTTTCATAATACTAGCTATAATTTTAAGTTACCTAGAACCTCTCTGAGCCTCAAGATAATGAACAAGAAAGGACCCCAAGCTCTGTTAGCTCACTTGGTGACATGGGGCAAATCCCTCCAGTTGACCTCTCTGAACTCTCTCCACCTTGCAGGGTGTTTTGGGTGTCATCATGGTCTCCTTGGGCTGCCAGGGCAACAGAAGTTTATTTTCTCACGGTTCTGAGGCTGGTGGTGCCAGATCAAGGTACTGCAGGTTGGGTTCAGGGAATGCCCTGGGCCTTACCTGGCCTTTTCTCCTTGTTCCTGCTGGGAAAAAGCAGGCCCCTAACAAGGGCATTGTCCCATCAGATTAGGCCCTTTAAAGACCCCATTAACCTCAATGAAGGCCCATCTGCAAATAAAACCTCCTGAGGTCAGACTTTTTCCTGAGAAAAAGCATTGAAAGATGTGTGTTCTAAAAGGAAAAAAAAAAAAAAAAAAGATGTGTGTGCACTGAGGTTGTTAATGAGGATTTGAGGTGTCAGGCACATGTGAGATCCCATTAACCTCAATGAAGGCCCATCTGCAAATAAAACCTCCTGAGGTCAGACTTTTTCCTGAGAAAAAGCATTGAAAGATGTGTGTTCTAAAAGGAAAAAAAAAAAAAAAAAGATGTGTGTGCACTGAGGTTGTTAATGAAGATTTGAGGTGTCAGGCACATGTGAGATGCTTGCCATGCAGTCCTATGAGGTGTGACCCTGCCTCCAGTGACAACCCAGGGCCTCTGAGAGCAGTGCTGACCCCACGATGCATAGTTTGTACATCTCAGGCAGCATGAAGTGCCCAAGTGGTTAGTAGACAGGAATGAAACATGTAATGTGCACATCCACATATTGTTCTAAATCAGCACACACTCTAGGTTGTCTTTGTGCTGTGTTGCTTTCAGTTCTGCTATCCTGCATGGGGCAGAGGACAGAGGCTAAGCTCCCGCCAGGACGCTGCTCACCCAACTAGCCTTGCAGCCTGAGAGCACAGCTGTTTGCACAGGAAAGGCCCCCTGTTTCTGGACCACTGGCAGCTGACCAGTGCCCTTTCCTGCCTAGGGTTCCTTGGCTCCATGTCCTTGGCCTTGGGGGAGCTGGTTTTAACCAGCCTCACTGTCTCCTTTTTTTAAAGGCTACTTTTGTTTATTCTTATTATAAGCGCAATCTATATCCTTTGCAGAAAAGTTAAGAGAAGCAATGAAAACTCCCATTTTTAGGACAAGCCAGTGGTGTGATGGTTAAGGTGGCTGGATTCCAAATGGCTAACGGCACTGTTTTGAGTAGCAGACCAGGTGGCTTGAGAAACAAACCAGGTGTGTGTATGTGTGTATGTGTGTGTGTCTGTGTGTGTGTGTGTGTGTGTGTGTGTGTGTGTGCATGCCCAAAATCCTGAGAGGAGAATAGAGAAGAAGCGATGAAGCGATTGTGGTGTGGCCATCCCTCCTGGGGGATATCTTCTTCTTATTCCTCTGTCCCTAATGAGTGTGTATGCCCTTTAGCAAATTTAAAAACAAAACAAAACAAAAAAACCTTCCATTTTTATTAATATCAGGGTCAAATGAGGCCAGAACGTTGCTTTGCACTCACCTCTGTAGAATGACTAGGAAGCTATGACTGCAGTGAATGCTGTTGTTCCTGACCATTCCTTAGTGAGAAAAGCTTCTGGGCAGAGAAGAGACCTGGAACATGCTGGAACAGCAAGCAGAAGTCTTGGCATTTTTTTTATTCCTGTGGAAGGGTGGTTTGATTAGCATACATCTGTGGTCTTGTGGGAGAACCAAGTAGGGTTTGGGGAGGAACTGTACTGGTTACTCTCGGAGCATGGCCCATCACATTTTAGACTCCAGCATGGATTCTACCTTGGGGAAGAACAGGGTTGGAGGGCTCCAGGTGAGCAGTCATCTCAGGGTACCCCTTCATCTCCTCTGGTCCTCTCCCAACTCATTTCATCCTTTTTTTTTTAAATAATTATATTTTATTTTATTATTATTATTTAAAAATTTGTTATAGGGCATGTACCCTCACTAGAGAGAGAGAGAGACAGAAAGAGAGAGGGAAAATAAGGAAGTAAGCTTCCAGGTCTGGAACTTAAACCATGGTTGGCCATGTGGGAGTCCAGTGCCTTAACTGTCATGCTACCTGCAGGTCCCCATGCTGCCATTTTAATAGCTCCATTAGTTTTTATGAAATTAACATTTGTTTATGAAAAATTATTCAAATATGACAAAAATAAGCTAATGTCTACTATCCAGGTATCACCACTATTACCGTTCTAAATTTTTTGTTTGGAAATGATTTCTGCTTAGAAATAAGCTACAAAGATTCAAAGGCCTTGGGGGCTGGCAGGTGGTAGTGGTTAAGGGTGCTGGACTCCCACATGGCCAACTGTGGTTCTAGTCCTGGACCTGGCGCCTTGCTTTCTCACCTTCTCTTTCTCTCTCTCTCTTTCTCTCCTCTCCCTACTCTGTCCCTCTCTATTTAAATTAAAGTAAGTAAATAAAGTTAAATTTTAAAAAAGTCCTTAAAAAATTCAAAGGCCTCTTTCATTCTTTCCCATCAGTAACATTTTATTGGTTACCATTATTATTTACCAATCTTCTGGTTCTTATGCTCTCTCTCTGTCTTTAGCTGTCTCTCTCAGGAAATAAATAAACTTTGAATAAACAGAAACGCACTTCCCACAGTTCTGGAAACTAGAAGTTCAAGATCAAGTCCTCTTCTGGTGAGGCTCGTTTCTTGTACACCTTTTCTTTCTTTCTGTCCTCACTTGGCAGAAGAGATAAAAAGCACCTCTGGCCTCTTTATTAGGGCACTTACTCCCACTGTGAAGACTCCACCCTCATGACCTCATTGCCACCCAAAGCCCCACCTCCTAATACCATTGCATAGGGGGTTTGGTTTTCAGCATGCATGTTTCTGAGGTGACACAGACATTGGTTTGGTAGCAGAGGGATGGTGCCTCATCATTATACTTCATTCCCCATGCAACACTGTCAGCCTCTTGAGAATAGGGATTTCCTCTGTCACCTCCCAATGGCATCAGCAGGCCAACTCTGCTGGTGCCTGCACTCAGTTTTGTCAGTTGACTCTCCAGTCTCCCTCTTTGACCTTCTAGGGTCAGGCACTAAGTTTGGTTTGCAGGTGCCTGTAGCACCCTTGCAACTGGGATGTCTTCTCAGTCTTTGAGTGTCTTTCGGACACTCACACTTTAGAGTGACCCTGTTCTCTAATACCACGTGCATCACTCCAGGTTTCACCTGTGGGTAGCTCAGGGTATTGCTTTCTCAGCCAGAATACCGCACAGACAGTGTGCCCTGTGTCAGGACACCAAAGCAGGGCATATGTGGCCACCTGTCCCTGTCATCAAGGGAACCCTTAGTTACCCAGTCAAAGCACAGCCCAAGCTCTGTAGTGGACTTACTCTTGTTTTTTTCCCTGGCACTGAATATGTCTCAGAGGATCCATTTAACTCTGGGTACAGACTTGCTCCTCATCGACTTTTTTTTTGAGTAGCATTGTTGAGGTCTGTTTTCATTTGAGCTAGTCCCCATTGTGGTGGTTAAGGATACTCTGGGCCAGCCTGTGGCATTGTGGTTCAGGAGTCTGGATTCCATATGGCCAATTACGCTTTGAGTTTCAGATCCGTTGGCTTAAGAAACATGCTGGGCATGTGTGTATGCATGCCCAAAGTCCTGAAAGGAGAACAGAAGGGTAGGGATTGTGGTGTGACTGTTCCCCGGGGGCGGGGGGAGGATGCACTTTCTTACTTTTCCTCTCTCTTTATCTCTCTGCAAGCACGTGCACCCTATAGTAAAAATTAAAAGAAAAGTGAAGGATACTGTCCCTTCTGCCGTGCTTACCCACATGGTCAGCATTCTGTTGTGAGTGGGGACCTGTTCTTGCTTGCCCTTTACTGATCTATGTATTATCTGCATGGACTCATGAATTCCCATTTTCAGTAGGTTTAGATTTCATTATGTTAGGGTTCCTGTTGCCCCAGATCTGGTCAGTGGGACCTGGCATGCTGACTCCTGAGCACTTCTTTCTGCCTCAACCTGACTTGACGGCTTTCACAGGAGCTTTTGCCTCTGTCAGCGTGCCATAGTATTGAAGTTTGTTGCCACCACATTGTCTGCTTCTTGAATCTTTTGGGAGGCAGAGTTCAGAAACAGATGTGTACACATTTGCTTGTGCATGCCTCCACACGTGCACATGAGCATGCATTTAGGAATCATGGTTCATATTGGGACCTCTGAGTCCAGGTGTCTCTGTGAGTCCTGTTGTGGCTTCTTCCCTCCCTTAGTATGTCTTCCTATTGCAGGGAGAACCTTGAATCCTGCCAGATATCTCAATAGATTGACTCCTTTGCTCCTTTCTGTGATACCCCGAGATAGTTTATTCTTAAATGGATACAGCTATAAAACCTACTTATAAAAATGGAGGGTTGCCCTTCCCTGTCCACACTATTGACTTGATGAACAGTCTCTGGATCTCTCTATATATACCTGTGGCTAAATCTGCATAATTTAATTAAGTTGTAAGCATTCTATACATACTGCTGTTACCGCCTTTCCCCCAGTTATTAACATACTAACATCTTTCCATAATATGTCATCCAGTATCACTTGACCCACAGAAATAAATCCATAGAATTTTTTTGTAACAGCTGTAGAATGTGATATGACCATAACTCCTTGGTATTGGACTTTGATTTTAAAAGGCATCATTTTTTTCACTTTTATATTTAAAGCTTGCATCAGCATCTTTGTAACTGAGTTTCAATTATCTCCTTAGGATAGAAGTGGAGTTACTGGTCAAAGGGTATGTATACTTTCATGTCTTTCTGATGGCTGCGTTGTGCTCTAGCCAGCAGTTTTTGAGCATGCTGGTTTTTCTAGGCCAGTATTACTCAACTGTGGCTGCACGTCGGAATCATTGAGGGCACTTGTAAAAGCAGTGTGATGCCCGTGACTGGCTCTCAGAGATTTTGGTTCATGGATCTGGAATGTGACCCAGGGTTGGTAGTTTTTAAAAGAGATTTTCATGTGCAGCCAGTTTGGTGGGTGAAACTGGTGTTTCATTATTTTAATTGTAATTTTCTTTTGAAATTGTTTTAGGCATTCAGATTTGGGAGATGTGGCCCCAGAAATAAAAACGTCAGAGAGAAGAACAGCTGTGGCCATTGCAGGTAAAGATAAACACAGGCCTTATGAAGCAGATGTTCCTTCTGTTCTATTGGATTTCTGGTTCTAGTACCTCCCTGGGCTGGGGTCATGGATGCTTTTCTTTTTCTTTTTTTTTTTTTTTGAGAGGTTTTTGCTGTAGGGCATATTCGCTTGCCAGAAAGACAGAGAAAGACAGAGACATTTGTTTATTAATTTATTTTAATTTGACCAGAAAGAGAGAAAAAGAGAGGGAAAGTGAGAAAAGAAGCCACCAGGTCCGGGATTCAAACTGCTGTTGGACATGTGGGAGTATCCACTGCCTTAACCACCATGCCACCTGCTGATCCCTGTTTTATTTTCTTAAGAGAGAGTTTGCTATAGATTATGCTTTAATGCACTCACCAGAGAGACAAAGAAAAATAAAGTGAGAAAGGAGGATGGCCATATCATAATTCGTTCTCCTCCACTCACCTCTCTGGATTTTGAGCATGCAAGTACATGAGCCCAATATGAGTTTCAAACTGCTGGTCCAGAACTTGAACTGTGGTCAGCCATGTGGCAGTCCAATGATGTAACCATTATACCATCTGCTGATCACAGGATTTTTTTTTTTCCTTAAGATATTTTTTGTGACAGGGTGCATGCACTCACCTGAGAGAAACTGAGAAAACTATGTAATGTGAGAAATCATCCCCTGCTCCAGGGGTATGGCCACACCTCAATCCTTTCTCTTCTATTCTTCTCTTAGAATTTGGGTACACATGCACACATGCCGGCATGTTTCTAATGCCTCTGGCAATGGGACTTGAACTGCGGAGTCAGCCATGTGGGATTCAGTGCCTTAATGAATATGATACATCCTGGCCCCAACCTATAAGATTTTTCTTTTTGAGAGATTTTTGCTATTGGGCACATGTGCTCACTGAAGAGACAGAGAGAGACAGAGTGACAGAGAGACAGAAATCACCCCTCCTCTCCCAGGGATGGCCGCACCACGATCCCTTCTCTTCCATTCTCCTCTTGGGATTCTCACACATGCTTGGTGTGTGTTTAAGCTGCCAGGTTTGGGACTCACAACTGTGGTTAGCTATATGGGAGTCCAGCTTCTTAACCACTACACCATCTGCTTCCCCCCTCACCATTGGATTTTTTAAAAAGTTGTGTTGAAGTATAATACACATTTAGAAAATCACTCATATGCACTCATATGACAAATCTTTAACTTGATAAGTTTTCACAAACAAGAATTTTCCAAACAAGCCAGCATGCAGATCAAGAAGCTAAACAAAACCATCACCTTGAAACTTCTCTCTCAAATCACTTCCCAGGTATCGTCTGCCAAGTGTAACCACTGTCCTGACCCCTTAAAGCATAGATTAGTTATATCAAGTTTTTATTATTCACCTATAGAATTTATTGATCTCAATTCTGAGAACTCTCACTCTTAAAAAAAAAAAAAATGGGATCCTGAGATGGATACTGAACTTGAACTGTGAAATATTGCTTTCCTTGACCAAAAATGAAGATTTTATGCTGAGACTTTCCCCAGCAGAATAATTTCTAGTGGGGAAGGCACAAACCCAGGTCAGGCCCATTCTGAGATGGATACTGAACTTGAGCTGTGAAATACTGCTTTCCTTGACCAAAAATGAAAATTTTCTGTTGAGATTTCCCCCTCCAGAATTATTTCTAGTGGACTCTACCACTAAGTGTCTAGACAGGTCCAAGTGAACAGGATCCAAACATATGAATACGATTAGGGTCAGAATATTCCTCTGTTCCCACTGAATCTGATGCACAAAGAGTGAAAACAGAACAGAAGAGAGATTGCAGATTACCTCCTTCGGCATGCCTTTAAACGCCCAGATTGAACTCCAAGAATTCGGAAGAAACACACCATCCGTCAGATGACTAGAAATCATTGCAGGTTCATAAGAAATATGGGAAAGCAAGAAAATACCTCTTCTTCAAGGGAAAAGAATAACTTCTCTTCATCCTCAGACAGTACAATCAAACTCATGGAAATGTCTGATAAAGAATTTATAATATTCATAGTGACAGAACTGATAGAGATGGGAGAGAAGAGAGACATTGAACTGCAGAAGAGGCAGGAGAAAGTAGCCAATGAATTCCAGGAGGTGAGGAAATTCTTGCAAGATCTAAAAGAGGAAATACACAGTATAAAAAAAGAGTCAAATTGATCTGTTAGAGATGAAGGCTACAATACTTTCTCTTGAAAGTATTAAAAGCAAACTAGATCATACAGAAAATCAAATCTCAGATGTAAAAGATGGACCCTCTGGCCTAGAAAAATTCACCACAAAGACTGAGAAAATTGCCCCCCCAAAAATGAAAATAATGTACGAAAAATACTAGATGCCATCAAACATCCAAACATCTGGATAATTGGTATCCTAGAAGGCAAAGAGACTCATAAGGCCATTGATAATCTATTCCATGAAATCCTGGAAGAAAACTTTCCAAACC
>NW_006203597.1:170853-173431 GCF_000334495.1 Tupaia belangeri chinensis | reverse complement strand
CAGGAAAATTAAATACAGACACACAGAAATAAAAATTCAAAAACTAAGAAAAGGGCCAACTTAATCATAGGGGCAAGGCTGGAGTTGATTATTATATCCCAGAATTTAATCAGGAAGATTGAATCACAACAGAACATAGATTAAGTACATGAGACTGAACTGGTGAAATAGAATTTTATGACTTTTGACTAAAACAATGCTGATTTTCTTCTAGGTTTTGTTTTCTGGTTTTAAGGATTTTTGTCCCATGTTGGGCTGCCAATAGGTTTATGTACCTACTATTTGAACAGAATTCTAACCTGTTTCCTGGATTTAAGTTTTAAGAAAAGTTCTTTAGCATTTCTTTGATTTATTAAAGCTAAAACTGCTTTTTTTTGAAATAAAAAATATATTAAAAATACCCATTTAATGACCATGTTAAGCTATATTAGCACCAGCTAGGTACTACCTTATAGTATATTTATTCTACTCAGAGTTTCATGCCTAAAGTCAGACACGTATTCACAGATATGTATATACCAGCTGAACTTGCTATTAGATTATTTAAGAAATTTTGTGACTCAATAAAAAGTGGGGGAAAAAAGGAATGGAAAACAACTGTAGATACCTGAGATAGTGTGGGAGGAGGGGGAAATGACAGGGTGAGGGATAGGGGTAAAATAATATTTATATATATATATATGGAAAATTATTGATGATAACATGTATGATTAAGCCACTATGCAGTATATTCTGGGTGGGAAATCACATTTTGTATGCTGTGATGATGCTCAGAGAATGACTGTAAATTAATTAATTAATTAATTAATTAATTTAAAAAAAGTTTTAGGAAAAAAAAGTTTGGAGGGGACCAGCAGATGGCGTAAAGGTTACATCACCGGACTCCCACATGACTGACTGCAGTTTGAGTCCTGGACCAAAGGCTTGAAACTCACTCCAGGCGCATATGTGTGCATGCCCCAAATACTGAGAGTTGATTGGAAGAGAGGGGATTGTGGCATGGCTCTCCTCCCAGGGGGTGATTTTTTTCTTTCTGTCTCCCTGTCACTCTGGTGAGTGCACTCATCCTGTAGCCCTATGAAATCTCTCTAAAGAAACAATCTTTTTCATCTTTTTTCTTTAAATAATTTATTTTATACATTAATCATTATACATCACCTGGCTTATAAAGTAAATTTACCCAAAATATACACATCTCACACCAGTCCAGCTGAGGATACTATAGGTATCATGAACAGACATCTGTCCATTTCTGTGTCCCTTAAATGTCTTGCCTCTCTGTTTTTCTCCTTCATTTCCTCTATCACACACTCCACCCTCTTTCCAAACTGTTCCAGTATCTACAAGAATTTTTCATGCTTCTATATTCTCTAATCTTTCAGTTTCTGCCGTAAGAGTGTAGATAGTAGGTATTATTAAGTGAAGACGTATAATATGTGTCTTTCATAGCCTGGCTTGCTTCACTCAGCAGTAAATCTTCCATATTTGTCCACTTTTGATCAAATGTTTTGTCGATAGAAAGGATCTTGTTATTTTATATGACTGAGTAGTATTCCATAGAATATATGTGGCACACTTTTTCAGTCCATTCATCTGTTCATGGACATTTGGATTGGTTCCGTGTCTTAGCATTTCTGAGTAATGCCACAAGAAAAACATAGATAAGCAAGCACTTTTCTAACTAAGTGTTCTCCTATCCTTTGGGTAGATAACCAGGAGTGGAATTCCTGGATCATATGATAGTTCTATTTGTAGATCTTTGAGGAACCTTCATATCGTTCTCCACAGTGGCCAAACAAATTTACATTTCCACCAGCAGTGTAGGAGAGGTCCCCTTTCACCACAGCCCCACCAGCACTTATCATTTTTTGTTTTTCAATCTTAGCTTTTCTGACAGGGGTTAGGTGGTATCTCATTGTTGTTTTGATCTGCATCTCCTTTTTTTGTTTTTTTCTTTTTTTGGAGCGGTTTTTGCCATAGGGCGCGTGCACTTGCCGGAAAGACAGAGGAGAGACAGAGAGATAGAAAGCGAGAAATCACCCCCCAGGGGAGATGGCCACGCCACTATCCCATTCTCCTCCATTCTCCTCTTGGGATCTTGGGCACACATGCACAAGCGCCCAGCATGAGTTTTAAGCTACCGGGCGGGTCCGGGATACGAACCATGGTCGACTACGTGGGAGTCCAGCGACATAGCCTTTAAGCTAACTGCTGGTCCCAGATCTGCATCTCCTTTGTGATGAGGGATGGTGAGCATTTTTTTTTTATATATGCTTTTGATCGTTCATATGTTTTTCCTTAGAGAGTTGTATTTTCAGCTCACTTGCCCATCTTTTCATTGGGTTGATCATCTTTTTTTGGGAAAGCTGCTTGAGTTCCCTGTGTATTCTGTTTATCAGTCCCTTATCTGAAACAACAAAAATATTCCCTCATTCTGAGGGTTTTTGATTCATACTAATTACTGTGTCTTTTGCTGTACAGAAATTTCTTAATCTGATATAATCCCACTTGTTTTATTTAAGAAGTTTTTGGGAACCAGCAGTTAGCGTAATGGCTATGTTGCTGGATTCCCAAGTAG
>NW_006203597.1:165124-170648 GCF_000334495.1 Tupaia belangeri chinensis | reverse complement strand
AAAAAAAAAAAAAAGTTTTTGCCTACCCAATGTCTCCCAGAGTTTCTCCAGTGTTTTCCACCAGTAGTTTTATAGTTTGAGGCCTTAGGTTTAGGTCTTTGATTCACTTTGCATGGATTTTTGTTAATGGTGAGAGATAAGAGTTAAGGTTCATTTTTCTACAGGTAGATACCCCGTTTTTTCCAAAACAATTTGCTAAAGAAGTTTTCTTTTTCCCAGTAGATTGACTGGTATCCTTTGTCAAAAATCAGCTGGCTATTATGCTTTGGGGGTTTATTTCTAGGGTCTCTTTTCTGTTCCATTGGTCCACCTGCCTGTTTTTATGCCAATGCCATGTTGTTTTGATTATCACAGCTTTGTAATATATTTTGGGGTCAGGGAGTGAGTTGCCTTCTACTCCACTGTACTTGCACAGGATTACTTTGGCAATACAGGGTCTTTTATGATTCCAGACAAATCCTATGATTGTATTTTCTAGCTCTGTAAAGAATGTCTCTTGTAATTTTATAGGGATTACATTAAATATGTGGATTAATTTGGGCAGAATTGCCATTTTGATTATATTAATTCTCCCAATCCAGAGACATGGGATGTCCTTCCATTTTTTTGTGTCACTTTCAGTTTCTTTTTTTAGATTTTCCTAGTTTTCCTTGTAGAGGTCTTTGACTTCCTTGGTTAAATTTTTTTCCTAGTATCTTATACTTTTTGGAGCTATGGTAAATGAGAGTACTATATTCAGTTCTACCTCAACTTTTTGTTTGTATATAGAAATGCTGTAGATTTTTGTATGTTTAATTTTTTTATCCTGCTACTTTACTGTGTTTATTTTCTACTTTCAGGATTCTTTTTTGGGATATCCTTGGGTCTTCTATGTATACAATCATGTTATTTGCAAATAGAGAAAATTTCACCTCTTCTTTCTCTATTTGGATGCCTTTGGTATTATTCTCCTTTCTGATTGCATTGGCTCTGCTATGTTGAAAAGGAGTGGAGAAAGTGGGCATCTTTGTCTTGTACTAGTTTTTAATGGAAAAGCTTTCAGCTTTTCCTCTTTCAGTGTGATGTTCGCTATGGATTTTTCATAAATAGCTTTTATTTTGTTAGGAATGACCCTTCTATGCCAATTTTGCTGAGAATCTTAATCATGAAGGATGTTGTATTTTATTGAATGCTTTTTCTGTATCGATTGACTTGATCAGATGCCTTTTTTTCTGTTAACTTGGTATATTATGTTTATAATTTCATATATGTTGAACTGCCCTTGCATCCCTGGAATAAAACCTACCTGGTTGTGATGAATAATCTTTTTTATATGTTGTTGGATACAGTTTGCTATTATCTTATTGAGGATTTTTGCATCTGTATTTATCACAGATATTGGTCTGTAGTTTTCTTTCCTTGTCATATCCTTTTCTGTGCTGCTGGGGAAGAGGGTAATGGAGGCTTCAAAAAATGAATTTAGGAGGGTTCCTTCCTTTTGGATCTTTTTTTTTTATGTTTTTTTTTTTTTTTTCTTTAGAGGTTTTTGCTATAGGGCACGTGCACTCGCCAGACAGACAGAGAGAGACAGAGAGACAGAAAGCGAGAAATCACCCCCCAGGGGGGATGGCCACGCTGCAATCTCTTCTCCTCTAGTCTCCTCTCAGGATCTTAGGCATGCACACACACGCGCCCGGTGTGAGTTTTAAGCCACTTGGTCCCGAATGCGAACCGTGGTCGACTACGTGGGAGTCCAGTGACATAGCCATTACGCTAACTGCTGGTCCCCTTCCTTTTGGATCTTTAAAAATAACTTGAGTAGAATGGAGGTTAACTCTTCTTTAAAAGTTTTGTAGAATTCAGAAGCGAAGTCATCAGGACCAGGGATTGTCTTTGTTGGGAGGTTAGTTATTCCTGATTCAATCTCATTGCTAATGTTATGGGTCTATTGAGACTTTCTATGTCCTACTGAGTCAATCTTGGTAGATTATATGAGTCCAGGAATTTGTCTTTCTCATCTAGGTTTTCTTGTTTGTTGCTCATAGTATCCTCTAATGATATTTTTGTATTTCTATTGTGTCTGTTAAAATAGTGAATTTGATTTATCTGCTTCCTTTTTCTCTTCTTCTTAATTAGTCCAACTAATGGTGTGTTAATCCTGTTTATCTTTTTGAGAAACCAACTTTTGCTTTCATGTGTTTTCTGTATAGTTGGTTTATTTTCTATTTCATTTATTTCTTTTTCTCTAATTCTTTTTTTCTTATATTTTTAAATTATATTTTTCATTTCATTTTCTTTTATACATTCAATCACATTATTATATGTCTTACAAAATGAATATTTCAACAGGTGAACATTTCTCCCTAGTACAGTTGATAAAACTACAAAATATCTTCAACAGATAATACCACATTTCTTTGTGCCATTAATGCTTTGCCTCCCTATTTTTTCTTCTAAATGTCCTTTCTCAGACCCTCCTCTTTCACACACACTATATCTGGTTTTTACATCTACATACTGTGTTTCTATATCCTTTAGTCAATTAGTTTCAGTCATAGAGTGCGGACACTCAATATATATTAAATGGGACATGCAATGCCTTTCCTTCATAGCCTGGCTTGCTTCACTCAGCAGTAAATCTTCCATATTCATCCACTTCCTGTCAAAAACCAGGGTTTTATTTTTTTAAGGCTGTATAGTATTCCATTGAGTATATGTGCCACAGTTTTTCTATCCATTCATCTGTTTGTGAGCATTTGGGTTATTTCCATGACTTAGCAATTGTGAATAGTGCAGCAATAAACATTGATGTGCAAGCACTTTTCTGATTACGTATTCTTCTGTCCTTCGGGTAGATACCAAGGAGTGGGATTGCTAGATCATATGGTAGTTCTATTTGTAGATTTTTGAAGAATCTCCAAATTGTTCTCCACAGTGGCTGAACCAATTTACATTTCCACCAGCAGTGTAAGAGAGTTCCCCTTTCACCACACTATTTTATTTATTTCTACCCTAATCTTTATTACTTCTTTTCTTTTTGAATTTTTTGAATTTTGTTGTTTTTCTAGTTCTCTGATGCATGATGTTAGATTTTCCATTTGCCATCTTTCCATTTAACTTTTTTTTTTTTCTTTTTTTGGAGAGGTTTTTGTTATAGGGTGTGTGCTCTAGCCAGACAGAGAGAGACAGACAGACAGAAAGCAGGAAGTCACCCCCCAGGAGGGATGGCCATGCTGCAATCCCTTCTCCTCCATTCTCCTCTTGGGATCCTGGGCATGCACACACACGCGCCCGGTGTGAGTTTAAGCCACCAGGTCTGGGACTCGAACTGCGGTCGACTACATGGGAGTCTAGCGGCATAGCCATTATGCTAACTGCTGGTCCCTCATTTAACTTTATTTTTAAAAATTAATTAATTAATTTGTTTTAATTTGATCAGAGAGAGACAAAGAAATAGAGAAAGGAAAGTGAGGAGTCAAGCCACCAGATCTGAGACTCGAATTGCAGTCAGTCACATGGTTGGGAGTCCATGGTCACAATTACCAAGCCAACTGCCAGCCCTCCATCTTTCTCTTATGCTCATTAATTGCTATGAACTTCCCTGTTATGACTGCTTTTGCTGTGTCCCATAGATTATGGAAACTCTTACACTCATTATCATTGGTTTCTGTGAGTCTCTTTATTTCAACCCTAATCTCTTCAGTAGTTGCAAAGTGATTCAAGAGTAGGTTATTTGGTTTCCATATATTTGTGTATTTTTGTGTTTTTTTTTTTTTTGAAATTAATATCAAGTTTAATTCCATCATGGTCAGAGGATATAGTTTCATTGACCTTGAGTCTGTAAAGGCTTGTTTTGTGCCCTATCATTTGGTCAGTCTTCAGAAAGGTTCCATGTGAGAAGAATGTATATTTTGTAGTTTTCGGGAGAAAGGTTCTATAGATGTCTGTCAAATCCATTTGATTTATGGTATTATTTAGATCCTGTATCTCTTATTTTTTGTATAGATGATTGGTCCAAAGGAGATAAGTGGCATGTTGAGGTCCCCAACAATTAGTGTGTTGTAGTCTCTCTCCCCTTGTAGATTTAGCAGTCTTTCCTTCACGTATTTGGGTGCTCTTAAATTGGGTGCATAAATATTTATAAGTATTATATCTTCTTTTTTTCCCCCCCCCAGAGTCCTTTTTATTGGCCACTTAGAGCTACATTAGCTGTTGCCACCAGAAATTCTGCTTTTCTTTGTGCTTTCCCTTTCTGTGTCTCCCAGCTCTGCAAAGTCTGCTCCCAGGAACACAGGCCTTGGTCCCAGCGCTCCCAGAGCAAAGGGCCCCCAATGGCTAGTGCACTCGCCTGCTGGGAGCCGCACCGGACGGGGTTGCTGTTGTCCATCACTGGTCACTGCAGTCTGGGGTCCTCCCTCCAGAGATGTGATTGTCGTCCAGGCTCTCCCCCCTTCATGGCCTAGACAGCAGGGTTGTCCCGAAGGACCTTCCTGCGCCCATAGGTGGTCCGAGTCCCGAAGGCCGGCCTTCTGCCTGTCCCTGAGGACGCTTCCATGGCACTTTCCCCACAATGTTGCAGACCGGCCATAGCAAGCCCAATGGCGGCAGTTGGGGAAAACTCACTCCGGGCTCCTCTGACGACAGCCTCTACGCTTCGGAAGCAGCTGCAGCTTCGATAAGGGCCGCGTGTTATATCTTCTTAATGAATTAGCCCTTTTACTACTATATAATGCCCTTCTTTGTCTCTTCTTACAGTTTTTGTCTTGTAGCTTATTTTGTTTGAAATCAGTATTGTAACTCTAGCTCTTCTGAGTTTCCATTTGCATGGAATACCTTTCTCTAGGCCTTTACTTAGGCTATGTATGTCTTTATCCATGAGGTACCTTTCTTATAGGCAACGGATAGAGGGTTTCTGTTTTTTAATCCATTCACTCAACCTGTGTCTCTTGATTGGAAAATTTAATCCATTAACATTCAGTGTTATTATCAATATTTCTGGATTCTTCCCTACCATAAGTTGGCCATTTTCTTGGTTGTTTTTTGTTCTCTTATTTCTTTCTCTTTAATTTTCTGGGTATAGCACTTCCTTTAGAAATACTTGAAGAGTTGGCCTGGTGTTTGTCAATTCTTGAAGAGTTGGCCTGGTGTTTGTCAATTCTTTCAGGTTTTGTTTATTTGAGAATGTTTTTATCTTTTCTTCCCATTTGAAGGATAATCTTGCCAGGTAATCTTGGTTGAAATAGTTTCTCTTTTAACACTTTGAATACATCTTCCTGTTCTTTCCTTTCTTGCATTGTTTCTGGTGAAAGGTCCAATGTTAGCCTTATGGGATGGCCTTTGTAGGAACTTAAGTTTCTCTCTTGCCAATTTTAGTATCTTGTGGTTTTGGTCAATCTGGCTGTGATGCTGTGGAGAAGATTTTTTTATGTTGATTCTGTTTTTAGGATCCTTTGTAGTTCTTGGGTCTGAATGAGTGCTTCTCTAGACTTGGGAAGTTTTCTTCCAGGAATTCATGGAATAGATTATCATGCCCTTATTAATTTTT
>NW_006203597.1:148313-164493 GCF_000334495.1 Tupaia belangeri chinensis | reverse complement strand
ATTTTTTCTGTCTTTTTGATGATTTTTTTCTAGGTCAGAGCTCTCGTCTTCTTTATCCGAGACTTGATATTCTGCGTTATCTAATCTGCTTTTAATACTTTTGAGGGAGGTTTAGATTTCTTCTATTACAACCTTCATCTTTAATAATTTTGTTTGATTTTTTTCCCCAGAGGCTTTTGCTATAGGACGCGTGCGCTCGCCAGACAGAGACAGAGAGACAGAAAGTGAGAAATCACCCTCCCCCCCCAGGGGGATGGCCACGCCGCAATCCCTTCTCCTTCATTCTCCTCTCGGGATCTTGGGCACGCACACACACGCGCCTGGCGTGAGTTTAAGCCACTGGGTCTGGGACGCGAACCGCTGTTGACTATGTGGGAATCTAGCGACATAGCCATTATGCTAACTGCTGGTCCCTTGTTTGATTCTTTTTTACGATGTCTAATTCTTTCATATAATGGAAGGACTTCCTCACCTCCTGAAGTTCAATGTCTCTTTTCTTTTGCCCCTCATAAAAGTTTTGCCGCCATAAATATTCTGAATTCTTTTTCTGACAATTTGGTGACGTTATTTAATCATTCCATACTTGGAGACACATTTCTGTGTTCCCCTGTTGGAGATGTATTACTTGGTTCTCTCATCCTTGAGGCTCTTCTCTGATTTTTAGTCATTTGGTAATGTATTAACTTTTGACTAATTTGTTGGAGAAGTTTTCTGTAACTCTGATCTGGTGTGTTTCCTGTGAGGTAATTGTATGCTAATTTCTCTCTTCTACTGTGTTTTGCAATGTGGTATCTAAAGGAGGAGTTTTGAGTTCAGATTTTGTGGTGTAGAAGGAGCAGGACACTGGCTAGGTGCTTCTCCGCTGTGATGCTGGGCCCAGAAAAGGGCAGGCATGCCTTAGGTGGATATGTCTGCTATAACCCTCTCTTTTGGGGTCTGGCAGGAAAGGGGTGCTTCTCAGCAGTTACACGGGCCCAGAAAAGGGAACACCTCAGATTTTTTTTTTTTTTAATTTAAGTAAACAGGACCAGCCAGGTGGTGTGATAATTATGGCAGCTTGATCCCATGTGGCTTAGTGCTTGTTTTGAGTCCCAGACATGGTGGCTTGGAAAATACGCCAGGCGTGTGTGCATGCATTTCCAAAATCCTGAGAGAAGATGGAGGAGAAGGGATTGCAGCACGGCTATCCCCTTGGGGGGTGATTTCTCACTTTCCCTCTCTTTCTTTCTCTCTTTGATCTCTTTGATGAGCACATGCACTCTATAACAACAACAACAAAAAACTAAAACAAAAATTTAAGCAAACAATTCCATGGTATTTAGTATATTTGCAATGTTGTTCAAACATAATGTCTTATCTGTTTAGTCCCAAAACTTCCATCATTGAAAAATAAAACCCTAAACTCATTACACAGTATCTCCTCATTGGCCCTTCTCCCAGCCCCTAGTAATCCCAATCTGTTATGACTCTTTTTATTTATTCTACCTGTTTGATACAAATGGAACCAAACAATGTGTAACATTTTATGTTTAGCTTCTTTCATTTAGAGTGGGATTTATCCCTCTTGTTTCTTTTCATTGCCAAATAGTTTGTCATGGTACATCTATGTCATAGTTTATCTGTTCATCTGGTTTATCTATTCATTTGGGTTGTTTAAACCTTAGGGTAATTGTGAATAGTGCTGCTATGAACATGCTTATACAAGTACTTGTTTGAGTCTCTGTTTTCAGTTCTTTTATTATTATTATTATTATTTAAAGAATTGTTTTCATGAGGGCATGTGCTCATTGGAGACAGAGACAATGAGAAGAAAAGTGAGAAATCACCTCCCAGGGAGGATGGCCATGCTGCAGTCCCTTCTCCTTTATTCTCCTTGATCTTGGGCCGCATGCACATGTGCCCAGCGGGTCTGGGGCTTGAACTGTGGTCTGCCTTGTGGGAGTCCAGCATCGTAACCACTATGCTATCACTAAAACAGCTGGCCCCTGTTTTCAGTTCTTTCGGAAATATGCCTAGGAGTGCACTTGCGTTATATGGTAAGGCTATGTTTGACTTTTTGAGGAACTGTCAAAAGACCATTTTCCATAGCAGCTGAACTATTTTATGTTCCCAGCAGAAATTCACAAGTACTAATTTTTCCCCATCTTCACCAACACTTGTTATTTTCTCTTTGTTGTTTTTGGCTTTATTTTGCTCAAGGGCATGTTCGCTCACCATAGAGAGAGAAAGAGAGAGAGGGGAAGTGAGAAATCACCCCCTGGGGTGATGGCCGTACTGCAGTCCCTTTTCCTCCATTTTCCTTCTGAGATTTTTGGCATGCGTGCACATATACCCAGCGTGATTTTCAAGCCACTGTGTTCTGGGACTCTAACCATGCCATGGCCATGTGGGACCCAGCCACTTCAACCTCCATGCCACCTACTCGACCTGTTGTTGTTTTGAATACCTGTCCTTGCATATAAAGTGATATCTCATTGTGCTCTCCCTAGCATTTTCCAAGTGACTAATGGTGTTGAGCCTCTTTTCATGTGTTATTGGCCATTTGTTTGTCTACTTTAGAGAGAGATCTATTCAAGTCTTTTGCCCATTTTTAAATGGAGCTGCCATTTTCTGTTGTGAACTTGAAAAAATTCTTTATATATTATGGATCCTAGAGCTTTATGAGATACATATATTGCAAATATTTTCTCCCATTCTTTTGGTTACCTTTTGTTTTCTTGATAATATCACTTGATGCACGTGGGTTTTCTATTTTGACAAAGTTCAGTTTATCTGTGTTTTTTTTTTTGTTGTTGTTGCCTGTGCTTTTAATGTCATATCTAGAAATCCATTACCAAATCCAAAGTTATGAAGATTTTTCCTGTGTCATCTTCTAATAATTTTATTTTTTTAGCTCTTATATTTTGCTCATTGACCCATTTTGAGTTAAAATTTTCTATATGGTTTGAGTTAGGGAATCCAACTTCATTCTTTTCTATGTGACTATCCATATAGTAGTGTCTTTTTTCCCCCTAAGAATTATTTTATTTTAACTTCATTTGTTTGTTTATTTTAATTTGACCAGAGAGGGACAGAGTGAGAATGAGAGCGAGAGTGAGAAAGAGAGAGAGAGAGGGAAGGAAAGCAAGAAAGCAAGCTGCCAGGTCCAGGACTCGAACCATGGTTGGCCATGTGGCAGTCCAGCACCCTTAACAACCATGCCACCTGCTGGCCCTACAGTAGTGTCTTAAATGTCCAGTAATAAGTACTTCAAAATTTAATGAAAATCTCTACAGGGTGAATACTGCATACTATAATAATTAAGGACAAAAGTAATTTCATTTGATGGGTTTAAAATGTTTTTCAAGTGGCTCACCGCCCCACGACCCAGCTTGCCCAGCGTTCGCGCCTGCCTGCCGGCTAAGGTTTCAACAGATATCACCAAAATGCCATCTCAAATGGAGCACGCCATGGAAACCATGACGTTTACATTTCACAAGACCTGAGATTACTCATGGAAAAGGAGTTCCCAGAATTTTTGGAAAATCAAAAAGACCCTCTGGCTGTGGACAAAATAATGGAGGACCTGGACCAGTGCCGAGATGGCAAAGTGGACTTCCAGAGCTTTTTTTCACTAATTGCAGGCCTGATCATTGCATGCAACGACTATTTTGTAGTACACATGAAGCAGAAGGGAAAGAAGTAGGCAGAACCGACCGATCACTCCTATCCTGCTTAAGAGTTTTCCCACAGGGTCACTTAAGGAATCCACTTTGCAGCTCTCCCTGTATAAGGATTTCATGAACGGATCAGGACCCTTAGAAAATGTACAAAGAAAATTCGACTCCCATTTGACAAGCAGAGAGAGAAAAAAGCGAATAAAATGCCAGATAAGCTTTTGATTTTTATATTGTTTGCATCTTCTTGCCCTCAATAAATAAAATCCTTTTTTAGTTAAAAAAAAAAGTTTTTCAAGTTTCTTTCTGTCTTCTATGACTGAGAGACAGAGAAAAAAGCACTCCAATGGAGTCTCAACACTGTGATCCACCCCCCTCCTTTGCAATCCAGATCATGGATACGCATGTGCCTGGAATACACAGGGAAGTCTCTAGACCTGAACTGGTAACCTTCTCATGGGGTATTGCCTCACAGAGTTGCATTTTACTGCTATGTCACTGTCTACTCCTGAAAATTGTTGTAATGGCCCCTTCTTTGAGATCTCCATTAGTAAATTCATCATAGTTCCTTTTAGGCTCACTTTGAATGGTAGGGCCTGGACTACACTCTGTCCTGTGTCCCATCTAAGCTCAGTGTTCCATTGGTTCAGAGTTAAAATTATCCTTAGAACAGTTTCTGCCCAACAGGAAGTATAATGGAGACCTTGGTTATAACAAGCCCTTTTTGGCTCCTCTGCTGCTAAAGCGCTTGCCTAGCGCCCTGGTGCTTCCTCTTTCTCCTGTAGCCAGCTGATGGCTAGAGTTCATTTGACTACTTTCTGCATCATCCACCTCTTGTCTCTGCAGATCAGATTAGATCAGAGTCCTGTCTGATTCCTGATCAGGCAAGGCCTTTTCTTCTTGGGTCTGAAGGTTGTTGCTCCTGATTTCAGTTCACAACTATTCCACCCTGACCCCGTCTCTGGCATCTCTAGATTTTTACATTCTCTTTACTAACCATCTTCTCTATCCATATGACATTTTAGATTCTTTGGGATAATCCTGCAGACATTTTGTTTTCTTTACTTTCGAATGCTCAACATTGTGGTTCATTGTCATTATTTTGTTCCATGTTTTTTGAACTTGACCAGAGAGAGAGAAGGAAAGTAAGAAAGCAAGCTGACAGGTCTGGGACTTGAACTATGTCAGCCATGTGGGAGTCCAGATGCCTTAACCACCACACCACCTGCTGGCCCCGATATTCTCATGCTTACTAAACTTCCCTTTTTTCTCTTTTCTGTCTTCACTTATCTGTCTTCGAGAGACATCACTGAAGAAAAGAGTTTTAAGCATTAGTTTTTACCAATTTGGTCACATAGGAAGTGTGAGAGGTTTGACAAATTTGATAACATGAGTATTTTATTGATTTGTAAACTTTTCTTCTTGTTTTTAAAGAGATTTTTTGCTGTGGGGTGTATGTGTTTGCTGGAGGGACAGGGAGAGTCAGAGAGACAGAAAGTGAGAAATCACCCTCAAGGGGGGATGGCCATGCCACATTCTCCTCTTGAGATTTTAGGTATGCATACACACGTACCCTTGTTTCTGGGTCTGGGTCTGGGACTTGAACCATGGTTGACTACATGGTAGCCCAGCGACGTAATCATTATGCCATCTTTTGTTTGGGTGATACCTTTACTTGGGTCAAAATCAAAATAGTAAAAACATACACTGAGAAGATTTGCTCCCATCATCTCAAGCCACTTGCTCTTTTCTTTGTAATACTCACTTCCAAGTACATCTATTGGATTTCAAGGCCTTTTGTTCCATTGTCAGTTTCTGAATAGCACTAAATTAATAAGTACATTGTGTAATTAAAATATCAGTGTTGAAAGACATATAGTAATGTTGGAGATTTTGTATAGATAACAGTTTACTCGTAAGTCTCAGCTTTCCTCCGTTGTGGCTCCCCTTCTCTTCATATCTGTACTCTGATGTAAATGTAAGTATCAGTTTAAGTGATTACAATCACTCCTTATGATAGAATAAAAATAATGTTGATAGGAAGTTGTGACTGTTGGAATTGAACCAAGGAATTTATATCACCTTAGATATTTTTAAAACTTGCCAGAGGACATATGCACTTGCCAGAGAGAGACAAAGAGACTGAGAAGGAGAGGGAGAAAGCACCTCTGAATAGGGCATGGTCACACCATAATCCTTTCTCTGTTTCTCCCTCTTGTTGGGATTTTGGACATATGGACATACATGGCTGACATGTTTTGAGCCACTGGGTTGAAGACTTGAACCACATGGTTGGCTATGTGGTATCCAGCTCCTTTAACCACCAGGCCATAGGCTAGCCTCACCTTAAATTTTATTTATTTATTTATTTTTAAAGAATTATTTATTTAATTTAAAAAATCATTATTCTTTTTATTTTTAAAATTCAACCAGAGAGAGAGAGAGAGAAAGTGAGAAAGCAAGCCACTAGGTCCAGGACACAAACCATGATTGGCCATGTGGGAGTCCAGTGCCTTAACTACCATGCCATCTGCCAGTCCCTCACCTTACATTTTAAATAGTTTCTAAAAATCAAAGGTTAATCTATATATGTTTCATGAACTTATTCATATTTTATTTTCACAAAGTTGAGCAACTTTCTGCTAGAATTATATCCTAGAGCAAATCTCTCTCTTCTGTGTAACTGTTGCTACTTTCGATATATTTTGTGTTGGAAAAAAATAAAACTTACATAGGAAAAACTGAAGCCAATAATAGCACTACAAATGAAATGAAATCAGTCATCGAATCCTCACTTGCACTTTTTTTATTTTGTTGCTAGAGGGCTTATGTGCTCTCCAGAGAAAGACAGAGAGACAGAGAGAGGGAGAGGAAGAAAGCACACCCTATCTCTCCATGAGATATAGTCATACTGCAATCCCTCTTCTTCTACTTTTCTATCCTGTTGGGATTTTGGATACACATGCCTGGCGTGCTGCTTTTTCTGAGACTCCGGGACTGGGATTCCAACTTTTCTGTTGGCCATGTGGATCTGGTTCTCTTAACCACCAGATCATGGGCTGGCCCTCTCACTTGGACTAATTTGCTGATGAAATAAAATGCTTGTTTGTTTTTTGCTTCTAGATCTGGAATGGAGAGAAATGGAAGGCGATGATTGCGAGCTCCATTATGGAGGTAGAAACTACAGGATTTGGCAGCAGATAGGATTGGGGAAAGAGAAAGGGAGTGGGTAAAGTAGAAAATAACTAGAATTTTATATTTTGAAAACTTGAGAGAAGTTACAGTCTTGATAAGACAGAAAGAGGAGTCTGGGTTTAGCTAAATTATTCTTTTAACAATCAAAGGCATGTTATTTGATTGACACTTAGTTTTCCTTTGCTTTTTCCACAGATGGTACAAATGAAGCTCAGGACAGTGACTTTCCAACAGGTACATGTCATCACTTTTTGTTTGTTCTCTCTCTGTTCTAGTTTCCTGCTCTCTTAAAGGGGATTATCATTTAGGCTGATGGCTTCCACACTTGACCACATCAAATCATCACAGAGCCTCAGATTTAGGAGTGCCTCATTTGTTAACTTTTTTATGCATTATTAATATTTCTGAGAAAACATACCCTTGGGAACTTGCCAACCATATAGAATAGCTAGGTCCTTGCCCTAACCCTCCCAAACATACCTGCTACCTGTAGTGGGTTAGCATCTTCTGAGTTGAAGCCCAGGAGTCTGTTATTTATTTTTTAAAATTTTTAAATATTTTTAATGTCATTTTCTTTGATACAGTCAATCACATTATTTAGCTTACAAAGTGAATATTCCAACATGTGAACATTATTCCCTAGTCCAGTTGATAAAACTATAAAATTATCTTCAACAGATAATACCACATTTCTTTGGCCCATTAATGCTTTGCCTCTCTATTTTTCTTCTAAATGTCCTTCTTCAGACTCTATTCTTACATACACACTATATCTGGTATTCACGTCCATTTATTGTGTCTCTATATCCTTTAGTCAAACAGTTTCTGTCATAGAGTGCGGACACTCAGTATAAAGTGGGGACATACAATGTCTCTCTTTCATAGCCTGGCTTGCTTCACTCAGCAGTAAATCTTCCACATTCTTCCACTTTCTGTCAAAAGCCAATGTCTTGTTGTTTTTTATGGCTGAGTAGTATTCCACAGAGTATATGTGCCAGTTTTTCAATCCATTCATTTGTTTGTGGGCATTTGGGTTGGTTCCATGTCTTAGCAATTGTGAATAGTGCCGCAATAAACATTGATGTGCAAGCACCTTTGCGATGAAGAATTCTTCTGTCCTTTGGGTAGATACTAAGGAGTGGGATTGCTGGATCATATGATAGTTTTATTTGTAGTTTTTTGAGGAATCTCCAAATTGTTCTCCACAGAAGCCGGACCAATTTACATTCCCACCAGCAGTGTAAGAGAGTTCCCCTTTCACCACACCCCTGACAGCACTAGTCATGTTTTGTTTTTTTAATCTTGGTCATTCTGACTGGGGTTAGGTGGTATCTAATTGTTGTTTTGTTCTGTATTTCCCTTATAATGAGAGAGGTTGAGCATTTTTACATATGACTTTTGACTATTTATATGTCATCCTTAGAGAGTGTTTTTTTTCAACTCATTCTCCCATCTTTTAATAGGGTAGATCATCTTTTTTTCGGAACAGCTGCTTGAGTTCCTTGTGTATTCTGGTTATCAACCCCTTATCTGATGCATAGTTTACAAAAATATTTTCCCATTCTGAGGGCTGTCTATTCACAACAATTACTGTGACTTTTGCCATGCAGAAACTTCTTAGTCTAATATAATCCCACTTGTCTATTTTGGGGATTATCCACTGTGCTTTGGGCTTCTTATTTAAGAAGTCTTTACCTACCTCAGTGTTTCCCAGAGTTTCCCCAGTTGTTTTCCAGGAACAGTTTTATAGTTTGAGATCTTAGGTTTAGATTTTTGATCAACCTTGAGTTGATTTTTGGCAAAGGTGAGAGGTAGAGGTTCACATTCACTTTTCTCCAGGTGGAAATCTAGTTTTTGCAGCACCATTTGTTGAAGAGGTTTCCTTTTTCCCACTGGATTGACTGGTACCCCTTGTCAGAAATCAGTTGACTGTATGTTTGGGGATTTATTTCAGGGGACTCTATTCTGTTGCATTGGTCCACCTGTGTAAATACCATGCTATTTTGATTACCACAGCTTTGTGGTATATTTTGGGGTCTGGCAGTGAGATGCCACCATTCCACTCTTGTGCAGGATTGCTTTGGCAATATGGGGACTTTTATGATTCCAGATAAATTTTATGATTGTCTTTTCTAGATCTATGAAGAGTGTGTTTGGTACTTTGATTGGGATTGCATTAAATATGTAGATTATTTTGGGTAAAATTGCCATTTTGATTATATTAATTCTTCCAATACAAGAACATGGGATGTTGTTCTACTTTTTTGTGACATTTTCAATTTCTTCTTTGGTTAGATTTATTTGTAAGTGTCTTATACTTTTTGTGGCTATGGTAAATGGAATAACTTTTTTCAGTTCGATCGCAGTCTGCCTGTTGTTTGTATATAGAAATGCTATAGATTTCTGGATGTTAATTTTCTATCCTGCAACTTTATGGTATTCATGTATTACATCCAGGAGGTTTATCATGGATACCATTGGGTCTTCTATGTATACAATCATGTCATCTGCAAATAGAGTTTCACCTCTTCTTTTCCTATTTGAATGCCTTTTATTTTCTTCTCTTTTCTGACTGTGTTGGCGAGGACTTCCAGTACTATATTGAAAAGCAGTGGAGAAAGTAGGCATCCTTGTCTTGTACCTGTTTTTAGTGGAAAAGCTTTCAGCTTTTCTCCATTTAGGATGGTGTTTGCTATGGGTTTTTCATAGATAGCTTTTATTGTATTGAGAAATGACCCTTCTATGCTGATTTTGCTGAGTCTTGATCATGAAGGGATGTTGTATCTTATCAAATACTTTTCCTGTATCATTTGATATGATTTTTTTTAATCATTCTTTCTGTTAAATGGTTTATTACATTTACGGTTTTGCCTATGCTAAACCAACCTTGCATTCCTGGAATAAAGCCTACCAGATTGTGATGTATAATCTTTTTTATAAGTGGTTGGATACGATTTGCTAGTATTTTGTTGAGAATCTTTGCGTCTATATTCATCAGAGATAATGGTCTATAGATTTCCTTCCTTGTCCTGTCCTTATCTATTTTAAGGGTAAGGGTGATGGAGGCTTCATAGAATGAATTAGGGAGAGATTCACCCTTTTGGATCTTTAGAAATAACTTGAGCAATATGCAGGTTAACTTTTCTTTGAAAGTTTTGTGGAATTCAGAGGTGAAGCCATCAGGACCAGGGCTTTTCTTTGTTGGGAGGTTATTTATTATGGATTCATTCTCCTGGCTTGTTATTGGCCTATTCAGACTTTCTACAGTCTTGATTGTAAGAGTATAAGTATCCAGGAATTTGTCCATCTCATCCAGGTTTTCCTGTTTCTTGGCATATAATTTTTCATAGTATCCTCTAATGCTGTTTTGTATTTCTACTATGTCTGTGGTTATACTGCCTGCTGCATTGCAGATTTCTTTCTCTCTTCTTAATAAGTCTCGCTAGAGGTGTATCAATTTTGTTTATCTTTTCAAAGAACCAACTTTATTTTTATTTATTTTTGGTATAGTTCATTTATTTTCTATTTCATTTATTTCTGCTCATATCTTTTTTATTTCCCTTCTCCTGGAGTTTTTTGTATTTTTTTACTTTTGCTTTTCCAATTCTCTGAGGGATGATGTTAGGTGATCCATTTGCCTTCTTTCTGTCTTTTTCTTATGTGCACTAATTGCTCTGAACTTCCCTCTTATGACTGTTTTAGCAGTGTCCCAAAGATTATGGAAACTCATGTTCTCATTGTCATTGGCTTCCATGAATCTTTTGATCTATTTCTTAAGTAGTTGTAGAATCATTCAGGTGTAGGCTATTTAGTTTCCAAGTATTTGAGTATTTTTGAGGATTTCTCTTGTAGTTAAACTCAAGGTTAATTCTATCATGATCAGAGAAAATGCTATAGTTTCTATGCCTTTGAATCTGTAGAGGCTTGCCTTGTGTCCTATCATGTGGTCAGTCTTCAAAAAAGTTACATGTGGGGGTGTGAGAAAAGTATATCTTGTGGTTTTTGGATGGAAAGTTCTATAGATGTCTTTTAAATCCATTTGATTTATGGTATAATTTAGATCCTTTATCTCTTTACCTGTTTTTTGTCTCAACGATCTATCCAGAGTGGATAGTGGAATGTTGAGGTCTCCAACAATTAGTGTGTTGTAACCTATCTCTCCTTTTATATCTAACAGTCTTTCCTTCATGTATTTGGGTACTCTTGTGTTAGGTGCATAGATATTTATAAGCGTTATATCTTCTTGATTTATTGACCCTTTTACCACAATATAGTGTTCTTCTTTGTCTCTTTGAACAGTTTTTGTTTTAAAGCTTATCTTGTCAGAAGTTAGAATTGTGGGGACCAGCAATTAGTGTAATGGCTATGTTGCTTGACTCTCATGTAGTCGACTGTGGTTTGAGTCCCGGATCTGGTGGTTTAAAACTCATGCCGGGCACGTGTGCTTGCATTCCCAGAATCCCGAGAGGAGAATGGAGGAGAAGGGATTGTGGTGTGGCCATCCCCCACCAGGGGTGGTGATTTCTCGTTCTCTGTCTCTCTCTGTCTGTCTGATGAGTGCACGCACCCTATAGTAAAAACCTCTCAAAGAAAAAAAAAAAAAAGAAAAGAAAAGAAATTAGATTTATGACTCCAGCTCTTTTTTGGTTCCCACTTGCATGGAAAACCTTTTTCCAACCCTTCACTTTTAGTCTATATATGTCTTTACCCATGAGGTGGGTTTCCTGTTGGCAACAGAAAGAGGGTTTCTGTTTTTTTACCCATTCAGCCTGTCTGTGTCTCTTGATAGGAGAATTTAATCCATTGACATTCAGTATTATTATCGATATTTCTGGACTTGTCCTGATGTTTAAGTTGGCAATTGCCTTGGTTGCATTTTATTCCTTTGTTTCTGGCTGTTCATTCTTTAGTTTTACTGGGATAGTACTCTCTTCAGGATTTTGTAAAGAGGTGGTCTGGTGTTGGCAAATTCTTTCAGGTTTTGTTTGTCAGAAAAGATTTTAATATTTTTTTCCCATATGAAGGATTATCCTATAGGATATACTAAACTTGGTTGAAATTGTTTCTCTCTTAACACTTTCAATATGTCTTTCCCTTCTTTCCTTACTTGCATTGTTTCCATTGAGAGGTCTGAAGTTAGCCTGATGGGATGACCTTTGTAAGTCACTTCTCGTTTCTCTCTCACCGGTTTTAGTATCATATCTTTATCTGTGGTCTTGGACAGTCTGGCTAAGATATGCCCTGGGGAGGATCTTCTGGGGTTAATTCTGTTTGGGTCCTTTGTATTTCTTGGATCTGGATGGTTGAGTGCCTCTCTAGACTTGGGAAATTTTCTTCCAGGATTTCATGGAATAGATTTCCATGCTGTTATTAGTTTCTTCACCTTCTGGGATGCTAATTATTTGGATGTTTGGGCATCTAATGGAATCTAGTATTTCTTGTATATTATCCTCATGGGGTTTTTTTTTGTTGTTGTTATTTTCTTTATCTTTTTGGTGTTTTTTTTTCCTAGGTCAGAGGCTTTATCTTCTACATCAGAGATTCGATCTTCAGCATGGTCTAATTGACTTTTAATGCTTTCTAGAGAGTTTTTGATTTCCTGTATTACTGACTTCATCTTTAATAGTTCCATCTGATTATTTCTCAAAATGTCCATTTCTTCTTTCATATTGTGGAAGGACTTCCTAATCTTTCATAGTTCGTTGTTTCTTTTCTGTTCCAACTTATAAAATTTGGTCACCATGCCAGCAGTTAGCGTAATGGCTATATCGCTAGACTCCCATGTAGTCAACCATGGTTCGCATCCCGGATCCGGTGGCTAAAAACTCACACCAGGCGCATGTGTGTGCATGCCCAAGATCCCGAGAGGAGAATGAAGGAGAAGTGATTGCGGTGTGGCCATCCCCCCCTGGGGGTGATTTCTCGCTTTATGTCTCCTTTGCTCTGTATGCCTGGTGAGCACATGCGCCCTATAGCAAAAACCTCTCCAAAAAAAGAAAAAAAAAATTTTGGTCACCATGAATGTTCTCAATTCTTTCTCTGTAATTTTGGTAACATCGTCCGTTTTACCAGACATGGAGGGGAGTTACACTGTTCCTTTGATGGAGACATCTTTCCGGGTTTATTCAGACCTGAGGCTCTTCTACTTCTAGCCATTGGAAGATGTATTCACTTTTGAATACGTCTTAGAGAAAGTTTCTTCGACTAGGAGCAAGTGTGTTTCCCTTTTGCTGTGAATTGATGTGTGCCGAAGTCTCTTCTGTTGTTTTTAGCAATGTGGTCTCAAGAGGGGTACTCTATTCAGGTGTATGAAGAGCAGCATCTCCTTTTTCACAGGTGGTTCAGTACAAGGGAGGATCCCAGAGAACCTTACATTACTATGGAATTTCAGAACTGTGATTCTAGACCTGTCTAGTCCTTCTGTCAGGGTGGAGGATGGGGAGGAGAGGATAATATATGAAGAAAGAAAAGAGTACAGAGGGGAATAAAGAAAAAGCCCGCCGCATGATATCACCACGGGCCTGGAGATGGAAATGGAGCCTGATGCAGAGCAAAGGCCAGTCTTTGGCACAAGGAAGATGAGAGTATTAGCAAAAGAATGGAGAAGAACAAAGAAAAAACTAGAAGGAAGAAACTGCCTACCTGTCTAGGGGGCTTGGTCTTGGGCTAGGGAGCCTGTAAGTGAGGTGGGGGGTAGTGGTTCCTCTGCCTCAACATTGCTTGCTGGTCAGGGGCCTGGAGATGGAACTGGAGCCTGTAGCAGAGCAAAGGCCAGTCTGTCTAGGGAGCTGGGTCTTGTGCTAGGGAGCCTGGAAGTAAGACGGGGGCAGCAGTGCCCCTGCCTCAACATCCCTTGTTGGCCAGGAACCTGGAGATGCAACTGGAGCCTGCTGCAGAGCAAAGGCCAGTCTTGAGTCTTTTTATTTTTAATAAAAGTTTGAAGTGATTCTAATGCATAGTCAGATTTGAAAACCATTCATCTATTCCAGTGGCTCTGCTTGCAGACTAGGAAACTGGGACTAGTGCTGCCAAGCCACCTGCAAGGGCCACACAGCAGGCATGTGTGCATGTGTAAATAGGTTTGTTTGCTCTGGTTTCTTCACATTGCCTTTTACTACCATGCCACTTAAAATATAAAAAGAGCTATTCCACATCTGGATAAGAAAAATGGTATTTAACTGTGATAGCTGACATTCTGCTTAATCATATCATCCTCTTTTCAAGTCAAATACAGAGGCTTCCCAATTTAGGATACTTTGACTTTACAATGGTGGAAAAACAGTGTGCCTTCGTAGAAGCTGTGATCCCAGCATAAGTTAAGGGACTTTGACTTAATGATAGTTCTAACTTACAGAGCATTTCCAAGTAGCTGTATTTCTAACTTAATGAGCTTGTCAGGACACAAACCAGTTGTGAATCAGAACATCAGTATTTTCCAACTTATTTGCAAAGAGAAAAGATAGTAACTAGAAAAACAGAGGGTGAATCAGTGGCTGTGCCCTGCTGTGGGAACTTCCTAATGACATTGAGGGACCTCAGGGCTGAACTGGATATGGGCATGGAGTCTCAGGGCTGTCCTCTAAGCAGCTTGTTGTGTGGCTGTGGGTGTATTCAGCATTCAGGACACATGCTGCTCACTCCAGTGAACTTGAGCTCATTGTGGTCAGATCTGCAGGTTTTTAGGAAAGTATAACCTCGCCTTTTACATAACCCTCCCAGTGTTTCAGTGTGGCTCAGTTTCCATTTCTCCTTTTCTTTTTTCCTAGGTTTTTGCCATAGGGTGCATGCACTTACTGGAGAGAGAGAGGGAAAGTGAGAAATCATTCCCTGGGAGAGATGGCCACACTGCAATCCCTTCTCCATTTTCCTTATAAGATTTTGGGCACGCACACACATATTCCAGGCATTATTTTTAAGCTGCTGGGTCTAGGACTTGAACTGTTGTCAGCCATGTGGGAATCTAGTGCCTTAACCCCACATGTCACCTGCTGGCACCTCTAATTTTTTTTTAATCTTGCTGGAGGGTATGTGCACTTGGAAAGGGAGGTGGGGGGAGAGAGAAAGCATCCCATCGTGGGGAAGAGTCACATTGCAATTGTTTTTCCTCCATCTCTTCCTCCTATTGGGATTTTGGGTATCCATGTACTTGAACCCAGTGTATTTCTCAAGCTGCCGGATCTGGAACTTAAGCACACAGTTGGCCAAATGGGATCCAATTGCTTTAACCACTGAGCTATGGGCTGGCCCTTCTCTCATTTTTTTTCAGTGTTCCATTAGAACTGTGGTTGGGATCTGCCCCTGCCTCATCTCAGTGCAGCTCTGGGCCCTCCGAAGTGCCCCTGAGCCTGCCTCCTGGTTTCTGAAGAGGTAACTGTCCCTTTGCTAGGCTTTCTCTGTCAAGCAGCACAGGGTGATACTAATATCCTTGTTCTTTCCACAGTGGAGCGAAGCAGGCTTCAGGAAATGCTGTCACTGCTGGGGCTGGAAACATACCAGGTTCAGAAACTCAGCCTGCAGGACTGTTTGCAGATCAACTCTGATAGCATGAGGAACTGGGCCCCACAAGTTCCAAAAGACCTGCCTTGGAGCTTCCTCCGGAAGCTGCAGGCCCTCAACACCGATGCCAGAAATACCACCATGGTGCTGGATGTACCACTGGACATCCGACCAATTGAAAAGGAGAGCCAGATGGAAGAGGAGATCATCTACTGGGACCCAGCAGAGGATCTTGCTGCGGACATCTATTCCTTTTCTGAGCTTCCCACACCTGACACCCCAGTGAACCCCTTAGACCTGCTCTGTGCCCTTCTGCTGTCCTCTGACAGCTTTCTACAGCAGGAGATTGTGTCAAAGATGTCCCTTTGCCAATTTGCACTTCCCCTGGTGCTGCCTGACTCGGAGAACCATTACCACACCTTCCTGCTGTGGGCTCTGCGGGGTCTCATGAGGACATGGTGGTCTCAGGCCCCTCGGGGGGTGGGGGGATTCCGAGAAGACAGCGTGGTCCTGTCTAGGACACCCGCCTTTGCCTTTGTGCGCATGGATGTCAGCAGCAACTCCAAGTCCCAGCTCCTGAACGCTGTACTCAGCCCAGGCCACCGGCACTGGGACTGTTTCTGGCATCGAGACCTCAACCTGGGTGCCAATCCCCGTGAGATCGCTGATGGGCTAGTGGAAATCTCCTGGTTTTTCCCCAGTGGCAGCGAGGACGTGGATCTTTTCCCAGAGCCTGTGGCCTTCCTGAACCTGCGAGGGGACGTGGGGTCCCACTGGCTGCAGTTCCAGCTCCTGACGGAGATCTGCGCAGCCGTGTTCATCCTGACTGACAA
>NW_006203597.1:128447-148193 GCF_000334495.1 Tupaia belangeri chinensis | reverse complement strand
CAGCAGGAAGGAATATGAGCTGCTGGCCTCTGTGAGGGAGCCGTCCACCAGGTACTACTTCATCCTGAGCCCCTACCGCGGGAAGCGCAACGCTAACCTGCGCTTCCTGAACAGGCTGATTCCGGTGTTGCGGATCGACCACTCACATGTGCTAGTTAAGGTCAGCAGCACAGACAATGAGGGCTTTGTGAGGAGGGTCCGGGCAATCGTGGGTAATGTGGCTCGCTCCCCCTGCAGAAGGGTGTCCGTGGAGGACATGGCGCTGGTGGCCCGCAGGCTGGGCCTGAGGGTGGATGAGGACCGTGAGGAGTGCCAGAGGGCCAAGGAACGCATGGAGAGGATAACCCGGAGGATCCAGGATGCCGACGCCTACAGGAGAGACGAGCTGGGGTTGCAGGGTGAGCCTTGGCGAAGGGCCTCACAGGTTGAGAAAGAGGCCGGCCAGCTGCAGTGGGCACCAGAACCGGAGAAGCTCCGAGCTGATCTGCGGCGCCATCTGCTGGAGCTGCGTATGCAGCAGCACGGCCAGGAGCTTGCCTGGGGCCTGCAGGAGTTCATCGGGGGCATCAGTAGCTCCTGCCCTGCTGAGAGGCAGTACTTCGTTCGCTGGATGGAGTGGGGGCTGGCCCGGGTGACGCCGCCCCATCCTAGGCCAACGTTTGATACCCTATTGCCGCTGAGGCAGAAGCCCAGTGGGGCTATGGACTCGGGGGATCCTCCGTGGCCTGAGCGCTTGGGGGTGGAACACTTCCTGCGCGAGATGGGTCAGTTTTATGAAGCTGAGAGCTGCCTGCTGGAGGCTGGGCGGCTTCCCGCTGGCCAGCGCCGCTTTGCGCACTTCCCAGGCTTAGCCTTGGAGCTGCTGCTGACGGGGCTGCCCCTGGAGCTGGTGGATGGCAGCACCCTGAGCATTCCTGTCCGCTGGGTAACAGGGCTCCTGAAGGAGCTACACGCTCGCCTGGAGAGACGGTCCCGCCTGGTGGTGCTGTCAGCCCTAGGGGTGCCAGGCACTGGGAAATCCACGCTGCTCAACACCATGTTTGGGCTGCGGTTTGCTACAGGGAAGGGCTGGGGCCCACGGGGAGCCTTCATGCAGTTGGTTACAGTGGCTGAGGGCTTCAGCCAGGACCTAGGCTGTGACCACATCCTAGTGATTGACTCTGGGGGCCTGATCGGCGGGACCATGAGCACTGCTGGGGACAGGTTCGAGCTAGAGGCTTCCTTGGCCACTCTGCTTATGGGGCTGAGCAGTGTGGCTGTGGTCAGCCTGACTGGCACAAGGGACATCCCTCCTGCTATTCTGCATGCATTTCTGAGGCTGGAAAAGACTGGGCATATGCCCAACTACCAGTTCGTGTACCAGAATCTGCATGATGTATCTACCGCCAGCACCAAGCCGAGGGACAGGAGACAGCTCCTGGACCTTCCTGGTGACCGCAGCCGAGCCTCTGCCCAGATGCAGAGACAAGAGGATGGGCTCCGGACTCTGGCTGGCCTTGCCTTCTATGACCTTGAGAAACAACATGTCTGGCACATCCCTGGCCTGTGGCACGGGGCGCCCCCCATGGCTGCCGTGAGCCTGGGGTACAGTGAGGCCATTTTTGAACTGAAGAGGTGCCTGCTGGAGAATGTCAGGAATGGCCTATGTAACCAGAATAAGAACATCCAACAGCTCATTGAGCTGGTGAGTCGACTGTGACACACAACAGAGCAGTGGTCTGGTGCAGAGCCTGTGGTGGGTCCTGTGCTGGTAGGTCCTTTGCTGATGGGGAGGTCTGTGCCCCAGAGCCAGAGAGAGTGGCTGGTGCATGACTGCTGAAAGAGGCAAGCAGAGACGAGACAGGGTGCAGGCTCCCAAAAGGTGGGAAGAAAGGAAGTGACCTCGGAAACAGCGTGGAGATGTCAAGGGGAATAGATGAGGCCCTGGGTGGGGAGCCACACAGAAGGCAATTTGTACCCTCTCTCTGGCGTCCTGTCCAGGCTCCCATGGGGCTCTCTGTGCAGTAGCTGTCACTAGCCCTGGAGTAGGGAGCACCCCTTTTGTCACCGCAGCCCAGGCAGACAGTAGTAGTACAGGGTAGGGGGTTGGTGGTTTGTCAGAGAATGCAGAGGTGGCCTTGCCTCCACTCCACCCCTAGGCCTCCTTGTGCACAGAAAGGTCCCCATCAGAGAGACTTTTCAGTGATGATCCTGCCCCCCTCCTCCCCAGGGTGAGAGCCTACAGTGTGTGAGCACTCCTAGCCATATTTATTTATTTTTCTGGGAGCCTTCCCTGAGCCTACTGGGAGGGGCTCCTGGGTGGCCTCCGGTGCCCACAGCACCCTACAGCGCTGTGACTATGTGTTCCGTGTCTTACCCTAGCCAAGAGCACTGGAGACTGGGACTGTGCATTGCCCAGCTCTGTTTTCAGGGCCTGGTGCTGTGTGGGTGCCTAATAAATGTTGAATAAATGAAGTGAATGAGCATACCAGTGGTAGCGACTGGCAGGCTCTGCCTCCATGTGCCTTGATTCTCCTGTCTGCCTGAGGACTACAACACCTGTCTCAGGAGAGATGCACGCTGGAACACTTCAGACGCAGTTGAACAGATGCTGGGCTGTCCCTTTCAGTTTGTAGCATGCTTCAGGCTGTAGCTGGGAATGGTCCCAAATGTCTTCTCTGTAAGCGAGGTATCTCCATCCTGTCCTCTACTCACCGTCCACGGAGGAAAAGAAGCTAGGGCTATTCTATATGCCCACATAGCCCTGTACCTCTTTGTCGTCCCCTAGACTCTCTAGGCTCCCAGGCTCTCCTGGGCAGGCACATCTGTGCCAGTCCTTCCCTAATGTTCTTCCTGGTATCTTCCACAGTCACTTGTACCACAGGAACCCTATGAGAGTGGTGGGTCCTGCCTTGTCCCTTCTCAAGCCAGAACCCTTGCCCATGTTGCCCTTCCCAGGAATCACTGTTGCCTGTGTAAGCCCCTCTGTAGCAGGCACCAGCTCCTGAGGTCTCTGCACCTTGCTTCTTGACCTTGAGGCCTCTTACCCTCTGTGTTTCTTCAGAGGAACTGCGCCCTCCCTCCTGCTGTGATGAGGCTCCTACCATCTCTTGTGCTTCTTCCGCCTGACTGGGCTAGGTTCTCTTGCAGGCCACATCACCTCCTGCCAAAATGGAGCCCTCTGAACATAGGCCTGGAGCCACCAAGTAGCTGCTCCAACTTCCTGGGGCCCAGGGTGCTTTGCCTGCCACACCTTTGGCCTTCAGAATATTGCCTTCCATCTAGTAGCTTGGTTCTAGGCAGGACTGAAACTTGGCATACATGGCCCCTTACCAATACAAACAAAGGAAAAATTTTTGTCCCTTTTTTGGGAGAGGTTTTCGCTATAGGGTGCGTGCACTCACCAGAAAGAGAGAGAGACAGAAAGTGAGGAATCACCCCCCAGGGGGGATGGCCACGCTGCAATCCCTTCTCCATTCTCCTCTCGGGATCTTGGGCACACACGCACACGCGCCCAGTCTGAGTCCAAGCCACCGGGTCCAGGACTCGAACCGTGGTTGACTACATGGGAGTCCAGCGACATAGCCATTACGCTAACTGCTGGTCCCAGGAAAATCTTTCTCTTCTAAAACACAGAAAGGGTCCCCAATCCTTAGGTTCTAGAAATGTTCATCACAACACAAACTGGCTCTGCCATGGTAGGTCCATGCTGCTGTTGCTTGGCTGGCTGAGGTCATGGGGGAGGTGTGGGTTTGATTCCCAGCCCATCCTAGGGCCAGGTTTGGCATCTGTGATTCCAACTGCTTGGGAGGCTGAGGCAGGGGAATTAGACATAGCAAGATCCTGTGTAAAAAAAGTGCTCACACACAAATGACAAATTGTTGGTTCTTGCAGAAGTACTACAACTTCTCCCTTTTTTCCACCAGAGACACAGAAACATCCAGGGGCTTCTTCAACACTGTAGTCATTTCACCCAGGGTATTCCTGGGCCTCAGGTATAGGTACTGGGAACCCCTCTCAGAACCAGTGGATATCAACCAGTTCTCTTAAAGACATTCCTATTGAGCCATTGGGAAAGTCAAGACATGTTTTTCTATGCAGAAATGTGTCATGACTTTTCTGACGGCCCAATACAATCTAACCTAGGAAAGCTGGCCTGGTGGCTCCTTCCAAGCCAAGGATTCTTTCATGAAGTATGTCTGATGTCTAAAAATAAGTCTGACTGTTTGATTCCTGAAAAGTTGTGTGCATTTATTCTGGGGAAAGAGTTATTACTTTTCATCAGATATTCAAAGGGGTACAGATTCCCCAAATAGGTAACTGTTTGGTAATCAGGAAAATGATTTCCCAGGACACTGTGATACTAAACATTTGCCCAGAATATTTAAACTTTGAAAGCAGACTAGTGTAAAGACTGTATTTGACAGACTTGGACCAGGAGAGGTTGCAGGACCATTGCAGAAGACTCAGCAGAAAGCCCGAGGAAATCTGGAACTGTTGGGTGATGTTGAAGGCCATGGCCCTTGCAGATGTAGGAATAGCAGAAGAGGGGTCATTGTGTGTTTCCCTCATCCTTTCTGAAGGGTTGAAGTGTCATGTGCACAGGCAGGGAAAGGGGTTTGCCTTTGGTTCCCGGGACAGTGCTGCTCTTCAAGTTAAGTGTCCATAACAGCCCAGGGCTCAAATGCAGCATTGGCCTGCCTTACCCATTACCCATGTTCCCACAGCCAGTGGCCCCTCCTGCATCAGCTAGGCATCTACAGGGTCCAAGTGGCCTCAGGGTTTTCCATGAAGTTACTGAGCTGGAGCCAACTTGGTGGTCACAGCGTCTTAGAGACAGGGTGACAAGCCACTTCCAGAGGATGACCATATGCTCACAGGGTACCCCTTACTTGGATGAGAGGGGCCAAACCAGGCAGAGCCCCATTCCTGAAGAAGTTGGGAACACTTGAGATACAAAAGAAGCATCTGCCCCACTTCTGTAAAGTGGGTTGGGGCTGGCTTTGAGGATGCCCGTCCGATTCAGAACTTAGCCTTGTTTCCCAATGTCAGGTGACCCTTGAGCTAAGGTACTGTTAGCACTGCAGATCCCACTCCTAGTCCTGAGCAGGAAAGTGAGATATTCACACACTGCTTGCTCTTAGGTGTGCACAGGATGTGCAGTGCCACTGCACTGTGTCCACACACCAGTCTGCACTCCATGATGCTTGCCCAGGCCCAAGCATTTTAAACATGTCGAGTCAGGATCCATCTTGTAAACAATCCATGTATCTCTTTTCTTTTTTTAAAGAGATTTTTGCCATTAGGGCATGTGTGCTCACTGGAAAGAGACAGTCAGAACACTCTGTAGGGGGTGGGGTGGGCATGCTGCAATCCCTTCTCCAGTCTCCTTTTGGGATTTTGGGCACACGCATGTACCTGATGTGTTTCAAGCCACCCGGTCCAGGACGCAAACCATAGTCAGCTATGTGGGAGTCTAGCGATGTAAGCATAACTCCATCTGCTGGTCCCACAATTAGTGTATCTTAAAGTGCATTTGCAGCCATTTAAAAAAATTCATGGCATATTGAACTGTCTTCTAGTCAATAGTAGCTCAGTTTGCTGAGATACAGAACCAGGTAGAGCTGGTGTGAGGCAATCAGTATCAGTGTGGCCTTCTCTGGCAGCTACTCTAGCTCCTTAGATGGAGAATAAGCCCAGTAAATGAAAATAATTTCTTCCAGAGTCAATAATACATTACTTGACCATAAGCCTATCCCAAGTTCTTCCAGGACAACAAAATGGCATCACTGTGGCTTTGTGAACACTGTCAGGGCTACAGAAGGGAGCCCTGGTCCTATCCTCTCAGCCTTGCTCTTTTCAGTCCAAGGAGGCTTCTTGCTACCTTTCTGGGTGCTGGCCCACTCTGGCATACCTCTCCCCCAAAGCTGGCTACACGTCCAGACCCTAACCCCTGAGGCTGGTGCCACCTCCACTTAAGACCCACTTGAGGACTCTGGTCCTAGGTCACCACAGTGTAATTAATTGCCTTTCTGCCCTCCAATTCTGAGCCCCTATTCCAGATTAAGCAGTTTCTAAGAACTGGGGAATGGATGGTGTTCTTGGGCTCATTCCTCCATCCTGTTTTCCTTAAGGCAGATTCCATCTATTCCAAGCCCCACTTGGCTCCTTCAGGTTCTTAGCTTTAGCCCAGACTTTTCAGTCAGGCAGCAAGCATTTCCAGCTTCCCAACGTGATGCTTTCAGGACAGCAGGCTGAGGGAATAATTCCAGCCTGAGATCTGCTCTATGAACCCAGCCCCTTCTCCCTGTACCTCAGCAAGGAAGGAGTGGGTTATGGAAAACAGGTTCTGCAGTGGGGAGTGTAGGCAGTACTAGTTAGGATGAGTCCTTGGTAAAGGGCTGGTGGAGAGTGGAGTTGTCTTGGCAACTTACAGCCTGAGGCTGGAGGCCATGTTTTCCAGGAGCTGCACCTTGTGTAGGCTGGGCTGTGTTCTAGGACTGCAGATGGGCCATATCCTTGGAGCACTGTCTGGTGGTGGCTATGGTGGACCTAACTGGACAATCTCAAGTCCAGGGTCAGTGGGTCCACCTCTCCTTTGTAGCCCACGAGTGGTAGGCTTGGTGTTTACAGTCCCCCCAGAGAACTGTCATTATCTTCTAAGACCCTGGGTAGGATAGGGTGGAAAGACGGTCCAGTAGCTTGCCCCATTGAAGGACTTCTGCAGTTACAGGTGTAGGAGCCCCTAAATAAACTGAATTTGACACTGCTTCTCAAGCCCAGCTGAAACAAGTCCCTAAGGGGCCTTTACAAAAAGCATAGTGGTCTGCCTGCTCCTGAATGGTGTGGAGCCCCGTGGATTTTACTCAGTGATCAGGGTTGGGAACTACTGTTCTCAGAATGTGAAAGCAACTTCTGGGCCCTCCTTATTGTGGTGTGTATATCCCTGTCTCTGTGTCAGACCCTGCCAGGGCGAGGGGGCCCTTGTCTTGATAGCTTGGTCCATCATCAGCCCCTGAAGGACAGTTAGAAGTCACAGACACCCAGGCCATTCATTCTCAGTCCCAATAGTCTGAACTCTCCCCTCCACCAAGCAATACCCTGGAACCATGGGAATAAGAAGGTGGAGTACTGACTAGTTCTGTAGCCTCAGGTGAGTCTTGGACCATCCATCTTTCAGTCTGCACAGTTGGGAAATCTTGCCTGCTCCTCCGGATTTATGAGAGAAGCAAAGTGCATCAAATACCAGAAGGAGGTTATGGAACTAAGCCCCTTAAAATGCTTATACTGGTGAGTTAAAACCATGTAATAATTAACACTAATGGATTAAATACCTCATTTTAAATTACTTTAATCATGCAAAATCACCCATCTGGACCTTTCCTCTAGTGAAGGAACCAGCTGAAACCTTATTTTGGAGCATCATACGGTATAACCAAAGATAATAAACACTGGGTAGCTACAGGGAACTTCAACCACCCAAACGGGTACTGTACTTGGAAAAATCCAAGTCCGTTTGAAATCCCTGGGAGATACTGCAGACCTAAGGGGAAGCTCCTTGAGAGGAGCAATGGCTGGTGTCTTTGCCTGCGTCTTGTCACTCATTAAATACTCTGGTCCTACCAGCTCAGAGTTACTGTGAAAGCCTGTTTCACATATAATTAAGCTGAGGCCTATAAGTATCGAGACTGTCCCGTGCCGGCTGGCTCCAAAGCCGTTGTGTCAACGCAGTCAGTCCTGGATGTGCAGAGCTGACATCCCCTCTAGGGTTAGGCTGCTGGTTTCCTGGGGTCTGGGTGACCTGTGGGTCCTCTTGCTCTCCCGCCGTCCTCTGGGCGGCCGCCGGGTTTGGTCGCACGTGGCAGGCTTCCCTGCTGTGCAACTCGCCTGCAAGAGCTAGTGAAGTTCCACCCGAAATACATTCCCTCTGTGGACAAGAGCCCGACTTACACGCTAAACCGAGGCTCACTGGCTTCCTGGACCTCCGCTCGGCCGCCCACTTCCGGGCCTTCCGAGACAGGCAGAGAGGAAATGCAGAGGGGCCCCAGCTCCGCTGCCAGCTAGCAGCGCCCTCAAGGGCCGGACTGACCTGCACCCCGGCAGACACTGAACCCGCGACCGGAGGCAAGCCGAGACCCAAGCAGAGCCCCGGAGGGCTCACAGATCCCCTCGACCCAGTCAAGCTCGCTACCTTGCCCAATCCCTAAGGTCCGGCCCCGCCCCACCAGAGGTGCCGCCCCTTCCCGTGCCTGGCTCGGAGGCTCGAATCCACCCACAGAGGCTTCGGGGCGGGATTGTCTCGCCCCGGCCTTCAGTTCCGCAATCCTATTGCCTCGCCCCGCCCCTGAAGTCCTGGCCCACCCCCAAGCCCCCAGCTCTGTCTGGACCCGCCCCCGAGCTCGCAACCCGCCTGGTCTCATTGGTCTGGTCCGCGAACCCTGCTACGCAGGGTTGTGGCACGTCCCACGCTCGCTTCTCGGCCAAGATGGCAGCGCCCGTGTGCGGCCGGGACCTGAAGCAGGTGACGGCGGCTGGGGACAGCGGGGGTTGAGTGGGTAGCTAGACATGAAGGGTCTCTAGCTTCCGTCTTACGCCTGCTCCTATCACAGGTGCTGTCCTGGAGCCGGGAGCTGCCTTGTGTCTGGCGCGCCCTGCACACCTCCGCGGTCTGCGCCAAGGTGGGCTGCGCGTAGTTGGGGAGCGCACCGCGGGGCTGAGGATCGAGCTTGGGGCCAGGGGTCGGCGTCGGGAGTCTTTGCGCGAGGCTAGATCGGAGGTCGGAGTCAGGGATCGGAACCGAACGTGGCCGGCTCGCGGGTTTCACTTTCCGTTCCACTCTCCCAGAACCGGGCGGCCCGTGTTCGCGTGGGCAAGGGGGACAAACCGGTGAGTTACGAGGAGGCGCACCCACCGCACCACATTGCTCACCGCAAGGGCTGGCTGTCTTTGCACACAGGTGAGACCAAGTAGGCCCTTCCACCAGGGGAGAGAGGGGGACCCCGCTGAGCGGGAACTCGTACTTCTACGGATGACTGCAGGGTCGCATTACGTAGAACTTACTGGGATGTGGAGTGGCTCAGAGGCAGTGGCACGGGTGAGGCCCCCACAGAACCCCCAAGAGTGCACTCTAGATTATGCAGTTTCTCTCTAGGGCACATGTTTTCTCTACATTTAGGTACAGCTCATCCTCTTTATTCACGGATTCTGTATTCACAAATTCTGTCTAGAATATGTTTATAATACCAAATTAACAATATGAGGGCGTTCAAAGTCACTCCGAGACAACAGAAAGCAAGGAGCCTAACGTGCATTTTCCCAGACAAGGCCCTACCTGTTTCATCTCTCTTGCTCTAAAAAGTGTATTTTTGTGCTCCAGTGCCACATTTTTTGCACTTTCGTACTTCTTATTGGTGATTTTGCTGATTAAAATGGCCTGTAGTTCTGAAGTCCTGTCTAGTGTTCTGAGGACAAGAAGGCAATGACTTCCCTATGGGGAAGATGCTTAGGTGAGCCTTGTTCAGGCTTGAGTTGTGCTGTTGGTTGAGAGTTCAGTGTTAATGGACCAGTACTGTGTACAAGGTGTCCTTAAACATAGTCAGAGACGCCTGAAACTAGGTTATGTATTGATTTGTTCACCAAGTGTTGTGACCAAAGGCTCGCAAAAACCTAACCCTGCTTTTCCCTAGGAGCAATGGCCCAGTGTTTGGTAATTCAGTGTTTGAAGAGACTTTACAGAAGTTCTATAAACTGATGGGAGTCAACTGTGTTGTTCAGCATAAGGGTTTTCAACTTGAATATTTGAGATGCATCCAGAAAACTTACTGAAAATACAGATTCTGGCCCCCACTTTTCCACTGACTGGTTCCTAGATCTGGGTATGGGTGTGGAGATTTTTCTAATAGTTTCCCCAAGTGGGTTATAGGGGTTCCAGGTTCCACACTGAAAATCTTTTGGTGGAGGCCATGGCTCTGGCTCAGGAGAGTCCCTAGTCTCAACATATAGCTTATGGGCCCAGTTGTGGTGGTACATGCTACTAAGACTCTGCTTTGCAGGGTAGGACTAAATGGGAGTCCTGTGTTCATTTCCTGGTCCAACCTAAAGGTGGGCCTGTAATCCCAAAGACTGGAAAGCTGAGGCAGAAGATTGCGAGCTCAAGGCTGATCTGGGTAACTGAGACCCTGTCCAAAAAAGAGCTGGAAGGCATGGTATATGCCTATGGTCCCAGCTGGGAAGCTGAGGCAGGAATATTGGTACATGGTAAGACCCTGTCTTTAAGAAAACAAAGAAGAAAAAGAATCATTGTTTCTGGCCTTATCCTTCCAGCCCTGGAGTGACCAGTACATCTATAAGCAGCCCAGAATGACTGGGAATGGGGCTGGGCTTGGGGACCTCACCTGCACTGGGTGACTGCTCTGGCCTCAGCCCCTCCTTTAAGAGAGAGATTTTTGCTATAGGATTTGTGTGCTTGCCAGAGAGACAGACAGAAAGCAAGGAATCACCCCCCAGGGCGGATTGCTACGCCACAATCCCTTCACCTTCATTCTCCTCTTAGAATCTCAGGCAGGCGAGCATGCATGCCTGGCGTGAGTTTTAAGCCGCCAGGTCCAGGACATGAACTGCGGTCGACTATGTGGGAGTCCAGCGACGTGACCATTACACCATCTGCTGGTTCCAAATTTTAAAGTGTTATTCTGGTCTCATTAGTAAAAAGAAAGTGAAGAAGCTGAGAGTGAGGGGTGGAATTAAGTGTCTGGTGCTGTTGGATGCTAACCTTGGAGTTCTGCAGGCCCTAGGTTATCAAGGCTGACTCTTTTGTGTCCTTTGTCTTCAGGGAACCTGGATGGGGAGGACCATGCTGCAGAGCGAACGGTGGAGGATGTCTTCCTTCGCAAGTTCATGCTGGGCACCTTCCCTGGCTGCTTGGCTGACCAAGTGGTCCTGAAGCGCCGGGCTAACCATGTGGAGATCTGTGCGTTAGTCCTGAGGCAGCTGCCTGTGCATAAGCTCTACTTCCTTGTGGGTTACAGTGAGACTCTGCTATCCCACTTTTACAAGTGTCCTGTGCGACTCCACCTCCAAACTGTGCCCTCAAAGGTTGTGTACAAGTACATCTAAGATGATCCCGTTGCATGCATTGAACTGCAACCTGGAAAGGCAGATATTTGTGGAAAGAGAGGGGATGTGTTTCCCTGTAGAGGACTGAGTCTTCTCTAAGATGCTCTTGAATAAAGACCTTTGATGCTCTCTTGCCAGTTTATCTTCATTCTTTAGGAGCAGGAACTAGAGTAGTCTCTGAAGGTGTTCCAGAACTCCCAGGAGGGCCACCAGCTGCCTGAGGTTTAGCTGGCAGTTGTGGGTCAGTGAATACCTTGTGTCCATCACTCCATCAGGTATTTGGCTTAAAGTTCTTTGTTTTCTTTCAAAATGGAAAGATCTGTTTTTGGTGATAAAATAATCAGTGTTTATTTTTATTTATTTATTTATTTATTTTAGAGATTCAGGGCATTTATGCTTGCCAGAGACACACAAAGAGACAGACAGAAATCGAGAAATCACCCCCCCAGCGGGGATGGCCACGCCACAGTCCCTTCTCCATTCTCCTCTCAGGATCTTGGGCATGCATGCACATGTGCCTAGCATGAGTGTTAGGTCGCCAGATCTGGTGCTCGAACCATGGTCAACTATGTGGGAGACTGGCAACATAATCATTACATCATCTACTGGTCCCAATCAGTGTTAATTTTTTAAAAAATACTTTGCTATAGGATGTGTGTACTTGTCAGAGAGTTGGGGGTTGAGGGATGGATGGAGTGATAAATGACCCCTTAGGATAGATGATCATGCCACAGTCCCTTCTCCATTCTCCTCTTAGGATTTTGGGCACACACACACATGCCCAGAGTGTTTTTCTAGCTGCTGGTCCAGGACTCATCATGCAGTTGGCCAGCACAGTTGGCCATGTGGGATCCACCTGCCTTAACCACATGCTAAACTAATACGTAGTTTTTAAATTGCTCAGAGGGCACATGTGCCTACTTACCGGAGAGGGAGAAAGCACCCCTCTATGGGGCATGGTTGCACCACGTTCTCTTCTCCATTCCTCCTGTTGGGATTTTGGGCATGTATACATATGTGCCTGGCATATTTTATAATCTAATGAGTCTGGGACTTGAACCACAGAGTTTATTTGTTCAGAGGTCATATGTGCTTGCCAGAGAGAGAGACAGTATGAAATCACTCCCCAGTGGGGTGCGGTCACACTGCAATCCCTTCTCTATTTTCCTATTCTGTCAGAATTTTGAGCATGTACTCATGCACACACACCTGTTATGTTTCCTTTTTTTTTTTTAAGAGACATTTTTGCTATAGGGCACACACACTCACCGACAGAGACAGACAATAAAAAGAAATCACCCCTTGCACATATGCCCAGCATGAGTTGTTTTTTTTTTTTTTTTTTAAGAAAGATTTTTGCTATTGGGGATGTGCACTCACCAGAGAGACAGAAAGTGAGAAATTATCCCCCATGGGGAAAGGCCATGCCACAGTCCTTTCTCCCCTATTCTCAGGATTCTGGGCATACATGCACATGTACCTGGTGTGTAGTTTTTTTTCAATGTATTTTTTAAAACCTTTTATTATTTTTATATTACATTTACTCATGTGATTCTTTACAGTGTATAACATTTCTTTTTCCCAGAACAATTACCATGCATATCAGTCAAGACAAAGGCATTATTATCCACATCATCAGCAGCAAATAGCTTTTTATTTTTGTCAGATTATTATTATTTTTAAAATTCTCTTTATTATTATTTTTAAACATTCAATCACAATACATCATTTGGATTGTAAAGAGAATTTACCCAACATGAAATACTTCTCAGATGAGTCCGACAACTGATCTATTTTCTGTACATTGATTTATTTTTCCTACAGTTTCATATACAAGGAGTCATTATAGAATTTAAAAATATATATTTTTTATTAGTCATACATTAAATTACTATACATAATTTAGATTGTGAAGAGACTACCCAGCATGATATACACTCAGCATGATATACACCTCAGTCCAGCCCAGTTGAGACTATTATACACATCCTCATCAACAGATAAAAAATGTAATCTGTGTCCCACAAGCATATTACCTCTCCGTCTTCCCCAAAATTTCCTTTCCTATGCTTTTCCCCTCCCACACTCTCTTTCCACTTCGTCTCTAGTGTCCATTACAGTTTTTAATATTTTTATGTTCTCCAGTCTTTCAGTCTCTACCATAGAATGCAGTTGGCATATGTTAAGTGGAGACATACTATGTCTCTCTTTAATAGCCTGACTTGCTTCACTTAGCAACAAATCTTCCATATTCGTTCACTTCCTATCAAATCCCAGGGCCTTGTTTTTTTGTGGGTGAATAGTATTCCATGGAGTATATGTGCCACAATTTTTCAATCCATTCATCAGTTTGTGGACATTTGGGTTGGTTCCAATTCTTAGCAATTGTGAATAATGCTACAATGAAAATAGTTGTGCAAGCACTTTTCTGAATGAGTGCTCTCCTGTACTTTGGGTAGATACCCAGGAGTGGAATTGCTGGATCATATGGTAGCTCTATTAGAAGGTCTTTGAGGAACCTGCATATTGTTCTATACAGTGGCTGGACCAATTTACATTCCCACCAACAGTGTAGGAGTGTTTTCCTGTCACCACATCCCCTCCAGCACTTACCATTATTATTGTTTTTTAATCTTCACCATTCTGACTGGGGTTAGGTGGTATCTCATTGTAGTTTTGATCTGCATTTCCCTTACAGTGAGAGATGTTGAGCACTTTTCCATATGCTTTTTGGCTGTTCGTATGTCTTCCTTAGAGAGTTGTTTATTCAGCTCCTTTTCCCATCTTTTAATTGGGTTAATCATTTTCTTCCAGGTAAGCTGCTTTGAGTTCCCTGTGTATTCTGGTTACCAGTCCCTTATTGAGGCAGAGTTAACAAAAATTCTCTCCCATTCTGAGGGTTGTCGATTTACACTGATTACAATGTCCTTCGCTGTGAAGGAAATCCTTAATCTAATGTAACCCTACCTGTCTATTTGGGGGATTGTTGCCTGTGCTTTTTAGGTCTTGCTTAAGAAATCTTTGCCTACCCCAGTGTCTCCCAGAGTTTCCCCAGTGTTTTCCACTAGTAGTTTTATAGTTTGCGATCTTAGGTTTAGATCTTTGATCCGCTTTGAGTTGATTTTTATTAATGGTGAAAATAGGGATTCAGATTAATCTTTCTGCAGGTGGATACTCAGTTTTTCCAACACTATTTGCTAAAGAAGTTTCCCTTTTCCCACTAGATTGACTGGAACCCTTTGTCAAAGATGAGTTGGCTGTATGTTTTGGGGTTTATTTCTGAGGTCTCTACTCTGTTCCATTGATCCTCATTTCTGTTTTTGTGCCAATACCTCGCTGTTTTGATGATCACAGCTTTGTAATTTATTTTGGGGTAAGGGAGTGAGATGCCACCTACTCCAGTTTTCTTGCACAGGATGGCTTTAACAAAACCGGGTCTCTTATGGTTCCAGACAAATTCTATGATTGTCTTTTCTAGACCTGTGAAGAATGTCTCTTGTAATTTTAGCGGGATTACATGAAACATGAAGATTAATTAGGGTAGGATTGCTATTTTAATTATATTGATTCTGCCAATACTAGAACATGGAATATCCTTCCACTTTTTAGTGTCCTTTTCAATTTCCTTTTTAAGGTTTTCATAGTTTTCCTTGTAGAGGTCTTTGGTTATTGTTATTCCTAAGTATCTTATACTTTGTGTGGCAATGGTAAATGGAATTCTTCAGTTCTGTCTCTGTCTGCTTGTTGTTTGTACACGAAATGCTGTAGATTTTTGTAAGTTAATTTTGTATCCTGCCACTTTATGCATTTACTACTTTGAGAAGTTTTTTTTTTTTTTTTTTTTTATGGATACTATTGGGTCTTCTATGTTTACAGTCATGTAATCTGCAAACAGAGATAATTTTAGTTCTTCTTTCCTTATTGGAATGCCTTTTATTTCCTTCTTTGTCTGATCGCACTAGCTAGAACTTCCAGAACTATATTGAATAGGAGGGGAGAAAGTGGGCAGCCTTGTCTTGTATCCGTTTTTAGTGGAAAAGCTTTTATATTTTCCCCATTCAGTATAATGTTAGCTGTAGGTTTTTGATAAAAGGCATTTATTATGCTAAGAAACAGTCCTTCTATGCCAATTTTACTGAGAGTCTTGGTCATAAAGCCATGTTGTAGTTTGTCAAATGCTTTTTCCACATCGATTGAAATGATCATATGATATGGTTTGACAGGAGAGACTGGCCCTTGCTCTCCAGGAGCTCTCCAGTTCCATCTCTAGTCTCCTGACCAGCAAGGGAAACTGAGGCAGGGGCACCACTGTGCCAAGACCACTTCTAGGTTCCCAAGACCAGGACCCCACTCCCTTTAAAGACTAGACTGGCCCTTGCTCTGCTGGAGCTCTCCAGTTCCATCTCTATTCTCTTGGTCAGCAAGGGAAACTGAGGCAGGAGCTCCACTGCCCCCAGCCCACATTGAGGCTCTCAAGACAGGACCCCATCCTTCAGAGAGTGTGGCCCTTGCTCTGCAGGAGACCTCCAGTTCCATCTCTAGTGAAGAAATTAATAACGACATGGAAAATCTATTCCATGAAATCCTGGAAAAAAATTATCCAAGTCTAGAGAAGCACTCAAGCATCTAGACAAAAGAAATACAAAGGACCCCAAATAGACTCAACCCCAGAAGATCTTCCTCAAAGCACATGTTAGCCAGATTGTCTAAGACCACAGGTAAAGAGATTCTAAAACTGGCAAGAGACAATCCAGAAGTGACTTCCAAAGGTCATCCTATCAGGCTAACACTTGACCTCTCATTGGAAACAATGCAAGCAAGGAAAGAATGGGAAAATGTATTGAAAGTGTTAAGAGAGAAACAATTTCAACCAAGATTATATCCTGCAAGATTATCTTTTATATGGGAAAAACAGATTAAAATCTTTTAAGACAAACAAAACCTAAAAGAATTTGCCAGCACCAGACCAGCTCTCTTCAAGAAACCCTGAAGAAAATACTGTTCCAGGAAAAATAAAGAATTAACAGAAACAAGGAAATAAAAGGTAACTAAGATAATGGCCAATTTAAAGATTGGGACAGATCCAGTAGCATCGATAATAACATTCAATGGGAATGGATTAAATTCTCCAATCAAGAGACACAGATTGGCAGAATGGATAAAAAAACAGAGACCCTCCACCTGTTGCCTACAGGAAACCCATCTCATCTATAAAGACATACATAGACTGAAAATGAAGGGTTGGAAAAACGTTTTCCATGCAAATGGGAATCAAAAAGAGCTAGAGTCACAATACTAATTACTGACAAAATAGGCTTTAAAACAAAAACTGTTCAAAGAGACAAAGAAGGGAACTATATTGTAGTAAAAGGATCAATAGATGAGAAGATATAACTCTTATAATTATCTATGAGCCTAACACAGGAGCACTGAAATATGTGAAGGAAAGACTCTTAGATCTAAAAAGGAAGATAGACTGCCATACACAAATTGCTGGAGACCTCAACACTGCACTATCCTCTCGGCAGAGATCATCTAAACAAAAAAATAGATAAAGAGATAAAGGATCTAAACACTACCATCAATCAAATTGACTTAAAAGACAACTTTAGAACTCTCCATCCAAAAACCATGAGATACACTTTTTTTCTCACCCCCACATGGAACCTTTTCAAAGATCGACCACATCAGAGGACACAAAGCAAGCCCCTACAGATTCAGAAACATAGAAACTATATCCAACATGTTCTCTGACTATGATGGAATTAAACTTGAGTTTAATTTCAAGAGAAATCCTGAAAAATACTCAAATACATGGAAACTTAATAACCTACTCCTGAATCACTCCACAGCTACTGATGAAATAAAGACTGAAATTAGGATTCATGGAAGCCAATGACAATGAGGACACGAGTTTCCATAATCTTTGGGACACTGCTAAAGCAGTCATAAGGGAAGTACATAGCAATTAGCGCACATAAGAGGAAGATGGAAAGAAGGCAAATGGACCGCCTAACATCATGCCTAGAGAATTGGAAAAGCAACAGCAAAAAACTCCAAAAAACTCCAGGAGAAATAAAATAATAAAGATATGTGCAGAAATGAATGAAATAGAAAACAAGCGAACAATACAGAAAATAAGTGAAAGTAAAAGCTGGTTCTTCGTAGAGATAAACAAAATTGATACACCACTAGCAAGACTTATTAAGAAGAAGAGAGAAAGGAACCAGGTGAATCAAATCTGAAATGCAGCAGGCAATATAACAACTGACAAAGTAAAAATACAAAACATCATTAGAGGATACTATGAACAACTATATGTCAAGAAACAAGACAATGTGGATGAGATGGACTAATTCCTGGACAAATATAATCTACTAAGATTGAGCCAGGAGGATACAGAAATAGGCCCATAACAAGCCAGGAGATTGAATCAGTAATAAATAAACTCCCAACAACAACAACAACAAAAAAGCCCTGGCCCTGATGGATTCTCCTCTGAATTCTACAAAACTTTCAAAGAACAGTTAACCCCCATTCTGCTAAAGTTATTTCTAAAGATCCAAAAGGGTGAATCTCTCTTTAATTCATTCTATGAAGCCTCTATCACCCTTATCTTTAAAATAGATAAGGACAGGACCAGGAAGGAAAACTATAGACCAATATCTCTGATGAATATAGACACAAAGATTCCCAACAAGATACTAGCAAACCATATCCAACAACTTATAAAAAAGATTATATTCCAGGAATGCAAGGTTGGTTCAACGTACGTAAAACCATAAATGTAATACATCATATTAACAGGAAGAAGGATAAAAACCATGTGGTCATATCAAGTGATGCAGAAAAAGCATTTGATAAAATACAGCATCCCTTTATGATCAAGACTCTCAGCAAAATCGGCATAGTAGGGTCATTTCTCAGCACAATAAAAGATATCTATGAAAAACCCATAGCATACACCATCCTGAATGGAGAAAAGGTGAAAGCTTTTTTACTAAAAACGGGTATAGGACAAGGATGCCCACTTTCTCCACTCCTTTTCAATATAGTACTGGAAGTTCTCACCAACACAATCAGAAAAGAGAATAAAATTAAAGGCATCAATATAGGAAAAGAAGAGGTGCAATTCTGTACAAGAAGAGTGGAGTTGGCTGCATCTCACTCCCTGACCCAAAAATATATTACAAAGCTGTGGTAATCAAAAGAGCATGGTACTGGCACAGAAACAGATACGTGGACCAATGAACAGAATAGAGTCCCCAGAAATAAATTCCCAAACATACAGTCAACTGATTCCCCCGCCCCCTTGGGAGATTGTATTACTGATTCAATCTTTTTCTTCTTTTTTAATTAATTAATTTATTTTTAAAATTTTATCTATTTATTTATTTACCTTTTTTATATACATTTAATCACATTATTTAGCTTAGAAAGTGAACATTTCAATATGTGAACATTTCTCCTCGGTCCAGTTGATCAAAATATAACAACACTACCACCCTGTCCCGACAATGCTCTGTCTTCATATCCCTCCTCCAAATGTCCTTCCCCAGGCCCCACTCCTCCACACACACTACATCTAGCATTCAAACCCATCTTTTGTGTTTGTACATCCTTTAGCCTGTCATTTTCAGTCAGAGAGTGCGGGCACTCGGTATATATTAAGTGGGGACATACGATGTGTCTCCTTCATAGCCTGGCTTGCTTCACTCAGCAGTAAATCTTCCATACTATTCCACTTTTTGTCAAAAGCCAGGGATTTGTTGTTTTTTATAACTGAATAGTATTCCATAGAGTATATGTGCCACAGTTTTTCAATCCATTCATCTGTATGGGGGCATTTGGGTTGGTTCCATGTCTTAACAATCGTGAATAGTGCTGCAATAAACATCGATGTGCAAGCACTTTTCCAATGAAGAATTCTTCTGTTCTTTGGGTAGATGCCAAGGAATGGGATTGCTGGATCATATGGTAGTTTGATTTGTAGACTTTTGAGGAATCTCCAAATTGTTCTCCACAGTGGCTGGACTAATTTACATTCCCACCAGTAGTGTAAAAGAGTTCCCCTTTCACCACACCCCTGCTAACACTTATCATATATATATATATTTTTTAATCTTAGACATTCTGACTAGGGTTAGGTGGGATCTCATTGTTTTGATCTGCATTTCCCTTACGATGAGGGATGTTGAACATTTTTTCATATGCCTTTTGGCAATTTGTATGTTATCTTTAGTGAGTGTTTTTTCAATTCCTCCTACCATCTTTTAATAGGGTTGATCATCTTTTTTCCAAACAGCTTCTTTAGTTCCTTGTGTATTCTGGTTATCAGTCTCTTTACCTGATGCATAATTTACAAAAATATTTTCCCATTCTACGGGCTGTCGGTTCACACTAATTACTGTGTCTTTTGCCATGCAGAAACTTCTTAGTCTGATGTAATCCCACTTGTCTATTTTGGGGATTATTGATGTGCTTTGGGGGTATTATTTAAGAAGTCCTTCCCTACCCCAATATCTCCCAGACTTTCCCCAGTGTTTTCCAGGAACAATTTTTATACTTAGAGGTCTTAAATTTAGATCTTTGATCCACCATGACTTGATTTTTGTCAGAGGTGAGAGGGAGGGGTTCAGATTCATCTTTCTG
>NW_006203597.1:126193-128415 GCF_000334495.1 Tupaia belangeri chinensis | reverse complement strand
AAATCAGTTGACTGGGGAACCAGCAGTTAGCGTAATGGCTATGTCGTTGGACTCCCACGTAGTCGACCGTGGTTCGTGTCCCGGACCCGGTGGCTTAAAACTCACACCGGGCGCGTGTGCGTACGTGCCCAAGATCCCGAGAGGAGAATGGAGGAGAAGGGATTGCGGCGTGACCACCCCCCCTGGGGGGTGATTTCTCGCTTTCTGTCTCTATGTCTCTCTCTGTCTGTCTGGCGAGCGCACACGCCCTATAGCGAAAAAACCTCTCCAAAAAAAAAAAAAATCAGTTGACTGAATGATTGGGAATTTATTACTGTGGACTCAATTCTGTTCCTTTTGTCCACATGTCTGTTCCTGTGCCAGTACCATGCTGTTTTGATTACCACAGCTTTGTAGTATATTTTTGGGTCAGGGAGTGAAGTGAGATGCTGCCTACTCCACTCTTCTTGTGTAGAATTGCTTTGGCAATACGGGTCTTTTATTATTCCAGATGAATTTTATTATTATCTTTTCTAGATCTGTGAAGAATGTGTCTGGTACTTTGATTGATATTGCATTAAATAGGTAGATTAATGAACAATCCAGGAACATGGGATGTCCTTACATTTTTTTGTGTCATTTTCAATTTCTTTGTTTAGCTTCTCATAGATTTCCTTGTAGAGGTCTTTAAGATCTTTGCTTAGATTTATCCCTATGTATCTTATACTTTTAGTGGCTGTGGTAAATGGAATAACTTTTTTCAGTTCTATCTCTGTCTGCCTGTTGTTTGTATATAGAAATACTATATACTTCTGTATATTAATTTTGCATCCTGCAAGTTTACTGTATTCGTGCATTACTTCCAGAATTTTTTTCATGGTAATCATTGGGTCTTCTATGTACACAATCATGTCATCTGCGAGTAGAGAGAGTTTCACCTCTTATTTTTTTATTTGGATGCCTTTAACTTTTTCCTCTTTTCTGATTGCGTTGGTGAGGACTTCCAGTACTATACTGAAAAGGAGTGGAGAAAGTGGGCATCCTTGTCTTTTACCCATTTTTAGTGGGAAAGCTTTCAGCTTTTTTCCATTCAGGATGATGTTCACTATGGGTTTTTCATAGATATCTTTTATTGTGTTGAGAAATGACCCTTCTATGCCGATTATGCTGAGCGTCTTGATCATGAAGGGATGTTGTATCTTATCAAATGCTTTTCTGCATCAGTTGATATGACCATAGGGTTTTTATCTTTTTTCCTGTTAATATGGTGTATTACATTTATGGTTTTGCGTATTTTGAACCAGCCTTGCGTTCCTGGGATAAAGCGTACCTGATCAGGATGTATAATCTTTTTTATAAGTTGTTGTATACGATTTGCTAGTATCTTGTTGAGAATTTTCTATATTCATCAGAGATATTGGTCTATAGTTTTTTTTTCCCTTGTCCTGTCCTTATCTGTTTTGAGGATAAGGGTGATAGAGGCTTCATAGAATGAATTAGGGAGAGATTCACCCTTTTGGATCTTTAGAAATAACTTTAGCAGATTGGGGACTAACTCTTCTTTGAAAGTTTTATAGAACTTAGAGCTGAATCCATCAGGGCCAGGGCTTTTCTTTGTTGGAAGGTTATTTATTACTGATTCAGTCTCCTAGCTTGTTATGGGCTGATCTTGACTTTCTATATCCTCCTGGCTCAATCTTGGTAGATTATTTTTGTCCAGGAATTTGTCCATCTCGTCCAGATTGTCTTGTTTCTTGGCATATAGTTGTTCATAGTATCCTCTAATGATATTCTGTATTTCTACTTTGTCTGTTGTTATATTTCCTGCTTCATTGCAGATTTGATTCACCTGATTCCTTTCTCTCTTCTTCATAAGTCTCACTAGTGGTGGAACGATTTTGTTTATCTTTTCAAAGAACCAGCTTTTACTTTCATTTATTTATTGTATAGTTAATTTATTTTCTATTTCATTTATTTCTTCTCATATCTTTATTTTCTTTCTCCTGGAGTTTTTCGGATCTTTTTGCTGTTGCTTTTCCAATTCTGTGAGGCATAATGTTAGGTGACCCATTTGCCTTCTTTCCATGCTTCTCTTATGTGCACTAGTTGCTATGAACTTCCCTCTTATGACTGCTTTAGTAGTGTCCCAAAGATTATGGAAACTCATGTCCTCATTGTCATTGGCTTCCATGAACCTTTTGATTTCAGTCTTTATTTCTTCAGTAGTTGTGGAGTCATTCAGG
>NW_006203597.1:125481-125994 GCF_000334495.1 Tupaia belangeri chinensis | reverse complement strand
ATAGGTTCTATGTCTCTGAATCTGTAGAGGCTTGTTTTGTGCCCTATGATGTAGTCCATCTTCGAAAAGTTTCCATGTGGGGGTGAGACAAAAGTTTATCTCGTGGTTTTTAGATGGAATGTTCTATAGATATCTGTTAAGTCCATTTCATTTATGGTATCATTCAGATCCTTTATCTCTTTATCTGTTTTTTTTTTTTTGTTTAGATGATCTCTGCCGAGGTGATAGTGCTGTGTTGAGGTCTCCAGCAATTTGTGTATGGCAGTCTATCTCCCTTTTTAGATCTAAGAGTCTTTCCTTCACATATTTCGGTGCTCCTGTGTTAGGCTCATAGATATTTATGAGTTGTATCTTCTCGATCTATTGATCCTTTTACTACAATATAGTTCCCTTCTTTGTCTCTTCGAACAGTTTTTGTTTTAAAGCCTATTTTGTCAGGAATTAGTATTGCAACTCCAGCTTTTTTTTTTTTTTATTTCCATTTGCATGGAAAATGTTTTTCCACCCCTTCAT
>NW_006203597.1:123364-125097 GCF_000334495.1 Tupaia belangeri chinensis | reverse complement strand
TACCTAGCTGAGGACGTGAACCTCGGTCGACTATGTGGGAGTCCAGCGACATAGCCATTACACTAACTGCTGGTTCCCTTCTGGGGTTGATTCTAACTGGGGTCCTTTGTATTTCTTGGGTCTTGATGCTTGAGTGCTTCTCTAGACTCGGGAAATTTTCTTCCATGATTTCAAGGAATAGATTTTCCATGCCATTATTATTTTCTTCACCTTCTGGGATGCCAATTATTCTGATATTTGGGCATTTTATGGAGTCTAGTATTTCTCGTATGTTATTCTCGTGGTTTTTTTTTTTGTGTGTGATTTTCTCTATCTTTTTGGTGTTTTTTTCCTAGGTCAGATGTTTTGTCTTTTACATCAGAGATTCGATCTTCAGCATGATCTAATCGACTTTTAATACTTTCAAGGGAGTTTTTGATTTCCCCTATTCCAGACTTTATCTCTAATACCTCCATCTGGGTTTTTCTTTTTCTTTTCTTTTTCTTTCTTTCTTTTTTTTTTTTTGATATAAGCATTCTTCATTTCAAAATACATGTAATCACAAAAACAGTGTCCTAGATTCTCGGTTCAATGCTCTAGATCCTTTATATTCCAAATAAATTTCTGATTGATTGAAAATACATTTATTGAAAATAGGGGTCATGTCTTATACTTACTGTCACAAAATTTCAAGTTAAAAAAGATCCTAGAGATTATCTCATCAGTCATTATTTTAGAAGCCTTTGGAGTTAAGCTGATTTTATAAATGAGTGAATACTCTGGATGAGAAGGTGTCGCAAAACAAGTCAAAAGACAGCAAAGGCTACTCACATCCATTCAAAGAGATTCCATAAAAGAAGGCAGGCCCACTGCCAGCAGATCCTCTTACTTATCAAGACAGTTTTTTAAAGTAACTTTTTAATTTTTATTATCATCATAATCTTCTTTATGTTACATTGGATTACATATAACTTTACAGTGTATTACATTGCTTTTTCAGAAGGGAATGCCATGCATGTCAGTCAATACAGAGACATTAATCTCCCCACTTCATCATTCAATATCTTTTCAATGTTTTTCCCAATCATTATTATTATAATTCTAATTATACATATACCTTTACAGTGTATTACATTGCTTTTTCAGAAGGGAATGCCATGCATGTCAGTCAATACAGAGACATTAATCTCCCCACTTCATCATTCAATATCTTTTCAATGTTTTTAGTTGAGAATACTATACATGTCATCATCAACAGGTAATAAGCCATAACTGTTTCCCACTGATGTCCTGCCCCTCTATTTGTTCTCTTGCTATCTTTATCCTCTTCTCTTTACCCCCCCTCCCATTCCCCACTGTCTTATTCTCATTAAGTACTTTCACTGCTTTTATGTCCTCCAATTTTTCGCTCTCTACCATAGAGTGCAGATAGTTGGTATGTATTAAGTGGATACAGACAATATCTTTCTTTCATAGCCTGGCTTACTTCACTCAGCAATAGATTCTCCATATATGACTACTTTCTATCAAATGCCAGGGTCTTGTTATTTTTTTATGACTGAAGTATTCCATAAGTATATATACCACACTTTTTCAATCCATTCATCAGTTTGTGGACATTTAGGTTGGTTTCACGTCTTGGCAATTGTGAATAATGCTGCAATAAACATTGATGTGCAAGCACTTTTCTGACTGAGCGATCTCCTCTCTTTCGGGTAAATACCCAGAATTGGGATTGCTGGATCAAATGGTGG
>NW_006203597.1:121803-122252 GCF_000334495.1 Tupaia belangeri chinensis | reverse complement strand
TCTGTGAAGAATATTTCTGGTATTTTGATTGGAATTGCATTAAACATGTAGATTAATTTGGGTAGAATTACCATTTTGATTATATTTATTCTTCTAATCCCAGAGCATGGGATGTCCTTCCAGTTTTTTTGTCATTTTCAATATCTTTTTAAAAATTTTCATAGTTTTCTTTATAAAGGTCTAGACTTTTTAAGTTAGGTTTATCCCTCGGTATCTTATACATCTTGTGGCTACGGTGAAAGGGATTCCTTTCTTCAGCTCTACTTCGTTCAACTTATTGTTCATAAATAGAAATGCTATAGATTTTTGGATATTGATTTCATATCCTGCCACCTTACTGTATTCACTTATTACTTCAAGAAGTTTTTTCATGGATACCTTTGGGTCTTCTAAGTATACTATCATGTCATCTGCAAATAAAGATATTTTCAACTCTTCTTTGCCTATTC
>NW_006203597.1:118585-121018 GCF_000334495.1 Tupaia belangeri chinensis | reverse complement strand
GTCGGGGCTGGCAGGTGGTGTGGTGGTTAAGGGTGCTGGACTCCCACACGGCTGACTGAGGTTCGAGTGCCAGACCTAGTGGCTTGTCCCCCCTACCCCCAACACCATCCCCACCCCGTCAAATTAAAAATACATAAGTAAATAAATAAAGTTAAATACAATAATTTTTAAAAAAAGTTTTGTAGAAGTCAGAAGTGAAGCCATCTGGACCTGGGCTTTTCTTTTTGGGAGGTTATTTATTACCAATTCAATCTTCTGGCTTGTTATGGGTCTATTCAGGTTCTCTATGTCCTTCTGATTCAGTCTTGGTAGATTATATGCATCCAGGAATTTGTCCATCTCCTGCAAGTTATCTTGTTTGTTGGCATATAGTCACTCAAAGTATCCTCTAATGATGTTTTGTATTTCTGCTATGTCTGTTGTAATATTGCCTGTTTCATCACATATTTGATTAATCTCCATCTGTTTTTTTCTCAGCGTGTCCATTTCTTCTTTCATATCTTGGAATGACTTCCTAATCTCCTGTAGTTCATTGTCTGTTTTCTGTTCCAATTCAAAGAATTTATTTGTCATAAATGTTTGAAATTCTTTGTCTGCATTTTGGTAATGTCTTCTATTTGCATGAACGATGGAGGGGAGTTACTCTGTACCTTTGTCAACTGATTTTTGACAAGGGGTACCAGTCAATCCTGTGAGAAAAGGAAAACCTCTTCAGTAAATGCTGCTGGAAAAACTGGATTTCCACCTGTAGAAAGATGAATCTGAACCTCACCTCTCACCTTTGACAAAAATCAAGTCAAGGTGGATCAAAGATCTAAATCTAAGACCTCAAACTATAAAACTCTTCCTGGAAAACACTGGGAAAACTGGGAGACATTGGTGTAGGAAAAGACTTCTTAAATTAGACCCCCAAAGCACAGTCAATAACTCCTAAAATAGACAAGAGGGATTATATCATACTAAGTTTCTGCATGGCAAAAGACACAGTGATTAGTGTAAATCAACAGCCTTCAGAATGGGAAAATATTTTTTGTAAATTATACATCAGATTAGGGTCTGACACCGGAATACACAAGGAACTCAAGCCACTGTTTGGAAAAAAGTTGATCAACCCTATTTAAGGACAGAAGAAAGAGTTGGAAAAAACCTCTCTCTAAAGATAACATACGAATAGCCAAAAGGCGTATGAAAGAATGCTCAGCATCCCTCATTGTAAGGGAAATGCAGATCAAAACAACAATGAGGTACCACCTAACCCCAGTTAGAATGTCTAAGATTAAAACAAAAACAAAAACAAAGAATGATAAGTGTTGGCAGGGGTGTGGTGAAAGGGGAACTCTTTTACACTGCTGGTAGGAATGTAAATTTGTCCAGCCACTGTGGAGAACAATTTGGAGATTCCTCAAAAATCTACAAATAGAACTACCATATGATCCAGCAATCCCACTCGGTATCTACCCAAAGGACAGAAGAATTCTTCATTGGAAAAGTGCTTGCACATCGATGTTTTTTGTGGCACTATTCAAGATTACTTAGACATGAAACCAACCAACCCAAATGTCCCCATATGGATGAATGGATTGAAAAACTGCCACATATATTCTATGGAATACTATTCAGGTATAAAACCCAACAAAACCCTGGCTTTTGACAGAAAGTGGAAGAATATGGAAGATTTACTGCTGAGTGAAGCAAGCCAGGTTATGAAGGAGAGACAGTGTATGTCTCCACTTTATATATACTGAGTGTCTTCACTCTATGACCAAAACTGATTGACCAAAAGATGTACATACAGGACCAGCAGTTAACGTAATGGACTCCCACGTAGTTGACTCCCATGCTGGACTCCCACGTAGTTGACCGCGGTTTGTGTCCCGGACCTGGACTCACGCTGGGCACATGTGTGTGTGTGCCCAAGATCCCGAGAGGAGAACAGAGGAGAAGGGATTGTGGTGTGGCCCTCCCCCCTGGGGGGTGATTTCTCGCTTTCTGTCTCTCTGTCTGTCTGGCGAGCACACGCGCCCTATAGCAAAAACCTCTAAAAAATAAAAAAAAAGATGTACATATAAAGGAGATGGGTGTAAATGCCAGATGCAGTGTGTGTGTAGGAGTGGGGCCTAGGGAAGGTAATTTCGAGGAGGAATACAGAGGCAGAGCATTGATGGGACGGGGAGGTGTGGTGTTATCTGTTGAAGATATTTTGATCAACTGGACTGGGGAGAAATGTTCACATATTGAAATACTCACTTTGTAAGCTAAACAATGTGATTGAATGTATATTAAAAAATAAATAATAAATGAAAAATGTTGGTTATTTAGTTTCCATGTATTTGTGTATTTTTGAGGTTTTCTTTCTGCGATTAATATCAAGTTTAATTCCATGATGGTCAGAAAAGATGCTGGATATAATTTCCTTCTTTTTTTTTTTATCCA
>NW_006203597.1:63284-102131 GCF_000334495.1 Tupaia belangeri chinensis | reverse complement strand
GTCGGGGCTGGCAGGTGGTGTGGTGGTTAAGGGTGCTGGACTCCCACACGGCTGACTGAGGTTCGAGTGCCAGACCTAGTGGCTTGTCCCCCCTACCCCCAACACCATCCCCACCCCGTCAAATTAAAAATACATAAGTAAATAAATAAAGTTAAATACAATAATTTTTAAAAAAAGTTTTGTAGAAGTCAGAAGTGAAGCCATCTGGACCTGGGCTTTTCTTTTTGGGAGGTTATTTATTACCAATTCAATCTTCTGGCTTGTTATGGGTCTATTCAGGTTCTCTATGTCCTTCTGATTCAGTCTTGGTAGATTATATGCATCCAGGAATTTGTCCATCTCCTGCAAGTTATCTTGTTTGTTGGCATATAGTCACTCAAAGTATCCTCTAATGATGTTTTGTATTTCTGCTATGTCTGTTGTAATATTGCCTGTTTCATCACATATTTGATTAATCTCCATCTGTTTTTTTCTCAGCGTGTCCATTTCTTCTTTCATATCTTGGAATGACTTCCTAATCTCCTGTAGTTCATTGTCTGTTTTCTGTTCCAATTCAAAGAATTTATTTGTCATAAATGTTTGAAATTCTTTGTCTGCATTTTGGTAATGTCTTCTATTTGCATGAACGATGGAGGGGAGTTACTCTGTACCTTTGTCAACTGATTTTTGACAAGGGGTACCAGTCAATCCTGTGAGAAAAGGAAAACCTCTTCAGTAAATGCTGCTGGAAAAACTGGATTTCCACCTGTAGAAAGATGAATCTGAACCTCACCTCTCACCTTTGACAAAAATCAAGTCAAGGTGGATCAAAGATCTAAATCTAAGACCTCAAACTATAAAACTCTTCCTGGAAAACACTGGGAAAACTGGGAGACATTGGTGTAGGAAAAGACTTCTTAAATTAGACCCCCAAAGCACAGTCAATAACTCCTAAAATAGACAAGAGGGATTATATCATACTAAGTTTCTGCATGGCAAAAGACACAGTGATTAGTGTAAATCAACAGCCTTCAGAATGGGAAAATATTTTTTGTAAATTATACATCAGATTAGGGTCTGACACCGGAATACACAAGGAACTCAAGCCACTGTTTGGAAAAAAGTTGATCAACCCTATTTAAGGACAGAAGAAAGAGTTGGAAAAAACCTCTCTCTAAAGATAACATACGAATAGCCAAAAGGCGTATGAAAGAATGCTCAGCATCCCTCATTGTAAGGGAAATGCAGATCAAAACAACAATGAGGTACCACCTAACCCCAGTTAGAATGTCTAAGATTAAAACAAAAACAAAAACAAAGAATGATAAGTGTTGGCAGGGGTGTGGTGAAAGGGGAACTCTTTTACACTGCTGGTAGGAATGTAAATTTGTCCAGCCACTGTGGAGAACAATTTGGAGATTCCTCAAAAATCTACAAATAGAACTACCATATGATCCAGCAATCCCACTCGGTATCTACCCAAAGGACAGAAGAATTCTTCATTGGAAAAGTGCTTGCACATCGATGTTTTTTGTGGCACTATTCAAGATTACTTAGACATGAAACCAACCAACCCAAATGTCCCCATATGGATGAATGGATTGAAAAACTGCCACATATATTCTATGGAATACTATTCAGGTATAAAACCCAACAAAACCCTGGCTTTTGACAGAAAGTGGAAGAATATGGAAGATTTACTGCTGAGTGAAGCAAGCCAGGTTATGAAGGAGAGACAGTGTATGTCTCCACTTTATATATACTGAGTGTCTTCACTCTATGACCAAAACTGATTGACCAAAAGATGTACATACAGGACCAGCAGTTAACGTAATGGACTCCCACGTAGTTGACTCCCATGCTGGACTCCCACGTAGTTGACCGCGGTTTGTGTCCCGGACCTGGACTCACGCTGGGCACATGTGTGTGTGTGCCCAAGATCCCGAGAGGAGAACAGAGGAGAAGGGATTGTGGTGTGGCCCTCCCCCCTGGGGGGTGATTTCTCGCTTTCTGTCTCTCTGTCTGTCTGGCGAGCACACGCGCCCTATAGCAAAAACCTCTAAAAAATAAAAAAAAAGATGTACATATAAAGGAGATGGGTGTAAATGCCAGATGCAGTGTGTGTGTAGGAGTGGGGCCTAGGGAAGGTAATTTCGAGGAGGAATACAGAGGCAGAGCATTGATGGGACGGGGAGGTGTGGTGTTATCTGTTGAAGATATTTTGATCAACTGGACTGGGGAGAAATGTTCACATATTGAAATACTCACTTTGTAAGCTAAACAATGTGATTGAATGTATATTAAAAAATAAATAATAAATGAAAAATGTTGGTTATTTAGTTTCCATGTATTTGTGTATTTTTGAGGTTTTACACACACACACACACACATATATTATACATTCCATCATTATTTAACTTACAAAGTGAATATTTCAATATGTGAACATTTCTTTCATATCTAGTTGATCAAAATATCTTCAACAGATAACACCACTACCTCCCCGTCTTGTCAATGCTCTGTCTCCATATTCCTCCTCCAAATGTCTTTCTGGATCTGTCTAATCCCTCTGGCAGGGTGAAGGATGAGGAAGAGAGGATAATGTAAGAGGAAAGAAAAAAGTATAGATGAAATTAGAGAAAAAGTCACCTGTGAGCTAGAGATGGAACGGGAGGGCTCCTGTAGGGCAAGGGCCTGTCTGGTCTGTGGGACAAGGGGGAGAAGAGAATTAGCAAAACAAAAAGAAAGAGAAAAGAAGATTGGGTGGGGTCCTTGTCTTGGGAACCTGGAAGTGGGCTGGGGACAGTAGTGCTCTGGCTTCAGTTTCCATTGCTGGCCAGTGGGCTAGAGATGGTACAGTATTTCTTTTTCCAGCACTAATACCATGCATATAAGTCAAGAGAAAGGTTTACTCTGTACCTTATCATCAACAAATAGCTTCTCATTTTTTGTCAATTCAGCATACTTTTTCTTTTTTTTTCCCTTCCCCTCCCTCCAGTCTATCCTAAACTTTTTTTTTTCATATTTTATTGATTCACAAAATATCTTAAACTAAAATTATGGACAAAGGTGGAATCTAGTGACAAGTGCACTGTAATTTTCTTGTCAAACATTTTTTCTCTCTCTGTTTCCCCTTTTACTAAAGAGAGGTATAAACTAACTTATCTTCAAAAAAATCTCAACTTGGTCTGTTATTTGTACAAAGCACCATAAAAATTCAATTTCTGATGCAAGGATACAAATACTGAATTTATACAAATAGGCATTTTGTCACAAAATAAGAATGCTCACACATATTTTCCAAATGCAAAGGGGTCATAAAGGGAAACAATATTATTCAATTTTTTTAAAAAATTAACAAATTGTTGAACCTATCAACAACTCACAAGAGAACCAATTCTTAAATCTGGAAGACAAAGCATAGGAGAAAATTAGTAAAGGTTTAGACAAAAGTCATAGAATTCTATTTCACCAGTTCAATCTCATGTAATCTCTCTTTTGTTGACTTTGCAGTGCTACTGTGATAAGATGTTTCCTTTTAAATCTTGTGCGTTAACATTCAACTTTTTTTTTTTTTTTTGGTATTTTCAAACTTGTCCCTACCATTAAGTTGGCCTTTTTCTTAGTCATTTTTGTTCTCTTATTTCTGTCTGTCTTTAGTTTTCCTGGTATAATACTCCCTTCAGAGCTTCTTGAATAGTTGGTCTGGTGTCGATAAATTCTTTCAGGTTTTGTTTATCTGAGAATGTTTCTGACTTTTCTTTCTATATCTTGCTGGATATAGTAATCTTGGCTGAAATTGTTTTTCATTTAACACTTTTAATATATTTTCCCATTTTTTCCTTGCTTGCATTGTTTCTGACAAGAGGTCTGATGTTAGCCTGATGGGATATTCTTTGAAAGTAACTTACTTGCCTTTTCTTTCTTGCCAATTTTAGTATCTTGTCTCTGTTGTGATTTTGGTCAATCTGGCTATGATATACCTTGGAGATCTTCTTTGGTTGAATCTCTGCAGGGTCCTTGTTATTTTTTGGGTCTGGATCTTTGAATGCCTCTCTATGTTTGGAAAGTTTTCTTCCAGGATTTCATAGAATAGATTATTAACGCCCTGATGAGTTTCTTCACCTTCTGTGATACTAATTATCAGAATGTTTGAGTGACTAATGGTATCCAGTATTACTCGTGTATTATTCTTTTTTTGGGGGGGGGTTATTTTCTCAGTCTTTTTTAGTGACTTTTTCTAGATCAGAGATATCTTCTACATCTGAGATTTGGTACTTCTGGTACTTCTATGCCAGTTTTGCCTCTTACTACTGTGTTTTGCAACATGATATCCACAGAAAACTATTTAAGTTCAGATTTATAAAGATGAGTTTTCTTTTTCTGTAGCAGTTCAATGGGGGTTGAAATTTTCTATGATCCTAAAGGTATTCAGATTTTTTACTACTGTGTACCTAAACCTGTCTAGACACTCAAAGTGTGGAAGCTGAGAAGCAAAGTGAGAAAGTCAAGTAAAAGAAAAGAAAAAAATGTGAAAAAGACAGAACAAACAAACAAACAAACAACAATGAAAAGGAAAAAAAATATTAAAAAAAGGCAAAAAAAAAAAAACAAAACCAACACCAAAACTATGTGGCACAGAGTGCCACACGAAGGGGGCAGAACTGAGCCCACCTCAGATGCACATGGATTCTGAAATTAACAAGTGAAAGTAGAGGTCAGAGGCAAGAGACAGTAGTTACAGAATTTTAAAAACCTATAGGAAAGGGAAAGGGATAGAGAGAGACAGAGACAGAAAGAAGACAAAGACCAGCCTACCTCACTTCACTAGGAGTTTTGGGGCAGAGGCTTAGGCTTTCCAGTTAAAGGGGCAGAGCTGGGCCACCTCACATGCACATGGATTCTTGCTTCACTAGGACTTGGGCCAGAAGGGTGGAATAGATTATCAATGCCTTTATTAGCTTCTTCACCAATGTTTTTCAACCCTTTTATATAAACACGCTTTTTTTTTTTTTTTTTTTTTTTTTTTTTTTTGAATAGTGTCCAATTCTTTCATATCATGGAGGGACTTTCTCATCTCTTGGAGGTCAATGTCTTTTTTTCTCTTGCCTCTCATAAAGTTTTGTCACCATAAATATTCTAAACTCTTTTTCTGGGGACCAGCAGCTAGCGTAATGGCTAAGTAGCTGGACTCCCATGTAGTCGACCGCGGTTCGAGTCCCAGATCCAGTGGCTTAAACTCAGGCCTGGTGCATGTACGTGCGTGCCCAGCATCCCGAGAGGAGAATGGAGGAGAAGGGATTGCGACATAGCCATTACACTAACTGCTAGTTCCCCTGTTGTGCTTACTTCTAATTCCCCCATTTGTCCCACAGTGTCTAAATTGACAAATCAGGATTTAACATTAAAGCAAAATTCCACATCACTCTTAAGTTAGTAGGAACAGCCCTGATCTATAACTTCATGGCCTTTCCATAAAAAGAACTCCCTTGGGACCAGCAGTTAGCGTTAATGGCTATGTCGCTGAACTCCCATGTAATCAACCCCAGTTCCAGTCCTGGACCCGGTGGCTTAAACTCACGCTGGGCGCGTGTGCGTGTGTGCCCAAGATCCCGAGAGGAGAAGGGATTGCGGATGATTTCTAGCTTTCTGTCTCTCTATTTTTCTCTTTCTGGCGAGCGCAGGCGCCCTATAGCAAACAACCTTCTCCCGGTTGGAAAAAACTACACATGCTTCCTTGGTTCCTGACAGCCGCAGGGTCTTGTGGGAAATGTAGTCTTCCCTTTAGTGACGTCACCAGCTCAGATCCAGAATGGATCTTCCTAGTTCCTTCAGCGCGTATGCGGCTACACCCACTACCGCCATCTTACCCCGGAAATTCTGGACCCTGCGCTGTCCCGACGCTGCCCAGCAGGCCCTGGCTATGGATTCTGTGTCCCTGGAGGTGGGTACGAGGATGAAAGAGGAGCTCTGCGGGCCTTGGGAATTCTGTGAGGGAAGGGAGGGTGTTCTCCCCAGTTGGTAGGAGCAGGAACGTGAGTGTATGTCAGGCGGGCGGGGCCTGACGGGCAGGTGGAGCCCCGGGCCTGGGCCGATGGGAGGGCTTCAGGGGCTCCGGCATTTGCAGGTCTCGGCTCGGAGAAGGAGTGGGCGGGCTGTGTGGGCAATGATTGCCTGCCTTGTCAGAAGGCGGGTGTGTGTGTCCAGGTATACAGAGATAGTTCCAGAAGCTCTGAGAATGGGGTGGTCCAGTCCAAAATGGCGACGTGGTGGGGTATGATGACCAGTTGGGGGTGCGGAGGTCTGCACATGAACGGGACCTGGGAAGTCTGAGATGAGTTCACATTCCAGCTTTGCAGCCATAGGATCCTTTTGCTATCTTACATGACATTCAGTTTACGCGACTATAACACTAGCGTATAAACAGTGTTAGTGAAATGCCCCAGATTCCCAAGAGAAATAACTGATCTGTGTGTAGGGCCAGATTCCCAAGAGAAATAACTGATCTGTGTGTAGGGCGACGCTTTCTGCGTGGCAGTTGTATTTGTAGGGTGTCTTGTCTCTTTAGCAAGTGAAGTTTCTAATCTTTTTGCAACTTGTATCCTGCGTAGCACTCCTGGTTTTAGTTTACATACAGATGTTTATAGAAGACCTAGTTTCCAGGGGCAGTGCATTCCACAAGGGAGGTTGGAGTACTGGATGATGGTCTTGTTTTCTTTGGGATAAAATAGTTGCAAAGTTTCAAGGAGGGCACCCTGTGAATAGGAATCCCACCCTAGAGAACACTTCTTTACCCTGAGCTTTCTCACTACTGCTTCAGCACAGAGGTGGAAGGATCTCATAAGGGGAAGATCCTGCCTTTGCATGACCTGAGTATTATTAGTTCACCTGACTAGAGTGAACAAGGTTTGTGTAGTTATCTCTCCTCTGGATGTTCACAACTAGGTGGTAAGGGAGGGTTGGACAAATTTTCAGAACAGACAGATGAGATGGGTTGAGATGATAGGCAAGGGCCTGGGAAATGTTACTTATTGGAGCCGTCTTGAAAGTGTGGTCTGGAGTGGAGGGATACCCTGTCACACCTGAGAGGGTGTATGTAGTGTTTCTAACCCATTGCAATTTTTTCATTCTCCCCTCATTGTTTTCAGAGTTTGAGCTCTGTCAATCCTAGCCTGTCTTCAAATTTGGCCTCTAGAGATATGCTAGTGCTATCTTTATGTTGCTAGTTGATCCTGGTAGTTCAGGAAGAGTTTGTCAGGGTCATTTTTGCCTTATAAGAAAGATGGGGAAAAAAAGTAGTTTTGAGTAGATAGTACTAGCCCAGAATCATATGATTCATAGAAGTTAAATATTCTGGCTTTTTTGCTTATTACGTGTTCTGCCACAATTTTGTGAAAACAAGGTTTTTTTTTTTTTTTGAGAGGTTTTTGCGATAGAGTGCATGCACTCACCCGAAAGACAGAGAGAAAGAGAGACAGAAAGCGAGAAATCGTCCCCTGGGGGGACGGCCATACCACAATCCCTTCTTCTCCAGTCTCCTTCTCCACTCTCCTCTCATTTTTATCAGTAATATTTTCTGCAGATTATGACTTCAGAGAGTTAATACAAGTGTTTCCCATTTAATGTTTATCACGAATCCTTGAAAATCACATTTTTAAATAAAATGATAAAAGCCTGTTTTACGTTATTTAAAATGGGAAAATTAGACTGCATCACAGTTTTGCTCCAAATCAGTTTCATAAAATATAATTAAAATATTTAGTGCAATGCCCTCTTTTTTTTTTTTTTTTTTTTGAGGGGGTTTCTATAGGGCGTGTGCGCTCGCCAGACAGAGAGAGACAGAGAAACAGAAAGCGAGAAATCAACCCCCACGGGGGATGGCCATGCCGCAGTCCCTTCTCCTCCGTTCTCCTCTCGGGATCTTGGGCACACATGCCCACGCGCCTGGCGTGACTCCCATGTAGTCGACCACGGTTCACATCCCGGACCCGCGGTCGACTACATGGGAGTCCAGCGACATAGCCGTTATGCTAACTGCTGGTCCCGATGCCCTCTTATAAGTAACTCTTTATGTTTTTTTAAAGAAAGTAGACTTTCATCATTCAAAGAGAAAACTTAAAACATAGTAATGTATAAACTGTTACTTTTTATGATTCACATGGATTTTACTAGCACTGGAAACCTCACCGAAGTTCACCTACATTCTTTGTAATTTTCAATACTTATACAAGTGGTTGTGAAGTTCATGTGATATTTTTTGGCATGGATTTTGTGACTTTTTGTTGCACATAATTTTGTTAGAAACATTGAGTTCTGTGTGGTTAGATGTATTAGATAGTATTTACTGTGTAACCAGCCAAAATTTACTAGGTCCAAAAATCCCCAGCCATTCTATTTGTAATTCTGTGGATCCAGTATGGATTCAGCCATATAGTTCCCATAGTAATTTTTTCTAGATCACAAATGAGGCTTTAGTCATCTGGTACCCTGACTGTGGCTGGCTTGTTTGAGGTAGCTTTTACTCACATGTCCAGTATTTGGTTTTGGCTCTTAGCTAGAGTCTGTGTATCAGGTAAGCATCAGAGGGCAAATAGTTTTCTTTCTTTCGTGTGTGTGTGTGTGTGTGTGTGTGTGTGTGTGTGTTTTCTCTTTTTTTTTTTTTTGAGAGGTTTTCGCTATAGGGCGCATGCGCTCGCCAGACAGAGTCATAGAGACAGAAAGCGAGTAATCACCCCCCAGTGGGGGATGGTCACGCTGCAGTCCCTTCTCCTCCATTCTCCTCTCGGGATCTTGAGCATGCACCCACATGTGCCCGGCGTGAGTTTTAAGTCACCAGGTCCCGGACGCGAACTGTGGTCGACTATGTGGGAGTCCAGCGGCATAGTCATTATTCTAACTGCTGGTTCCCTTGTATTTTCTCTTCTTAAAAATAATTTTTATTTATTTATTTATATTTTATTTCAGAGGACAAATAATTTTCAACTTACTGATGTCTCATTAGCCAAACCAAGTTAAATGGCAAAGCCCAGGTTATTGTCAGAAGGTACTATGTGAGTGCGTAGATACAGGGAGATGTGTCACGGGGAACCATTACTGGAACAGTGTATCACAAAAAGTATGAATTATATACATTTTTTTCTAAATAATTATGGACAGAAAATAATGGATTATAATATGTGTGCTTTCCATGAAGTTTCATTATATGAGAATCCTTCAAAAAGTTCGTGAAAAATGTACATTATTAAAAAAACTATGGATTTCAAAATTATTTTGTGCCAAAATAAACTTGTATGGTGTTGTGGATAAACTCACATGGAGTCCTGGGTCGTATCCCCATATTAATACAAACATAGTTTCTGGAGCTCAAGTATATTTCTATAATATAATTTTTAGTAAACACATAATGTTTTTTCCTTTTACTTAAATTGTTAAAATCCTTCTTTGGGAAATAGTAATTGTTGCTAAATCAGTAGGTAGTGGGCATTTTCATTAATTCAAAAATGATTTATCGTATGTCAAATCTCTACTGGCTAATGGACTTGCGAGTGCATCTTCAGTGGGGTCCTTGTTCTCACTTAAGGCATAAAGAACTATTATCCTACAAGGAAGCTTTTTTCTTTTTTTTTTCCCTTGTATTTTCCAGTTGATGTGTAGAATTTAGGGCAGGAGAATCTAGGACTACGCTACACCAACCTCTCATGAGTCCACTTCATCACCACCTATGCCAGCTATGCTTCCAGATTTCTCTCTGCATTTCCAAGAGCAGCTAAAAATGAATAAATCTCTGGTGAGTTATTTATTCCTCACTTTGTTTTATTTTGTACTTTATGAACTTTATGGAGTCCAATTATTAAAATGGAAAAGTAGAAATAAATGACATATAGCTTCAGTGAAATGTCCATAAACATGATAAAGTGAACATATAGGTATAGGCAGGTTATAAGACCTTAGTTGGGTGAAAATTTGTCTCTGTGAAGTCATGACAGAAAGTCAGTCAACATTTGTTGCGTGTTTCAGTGGAACTAAGAGAAGAGCATGCTTCATTCTCAAGGGACCTTTCTGTGTCCAGCACAGCTAAAAGAACACCTGCTCTGGGATGGATGACAGCCATGGATTTGAGAATAAACATAGAAATAAACACACACAGACATACAAGTAAAAAAAAAGTGGGGATTGGGTGGTCTCAACTGTGATGGAGGCAGCCATGATCCTGAACTGTTCCTAAGTTTATTCTTGTTAAGGGCAGAAAACGAGGTAAGGGGGAGTGGGATGCAAGGCCAGTTGTTTTCTGATGTTAGTCGCCTGAAGATATGGAGACACCTGGTGACATGTAGTTCTCTGTAAATTTTCTCTAATCTTCTTGGGCCAATTTTTATTAACTCATGTGGCTTCCTTTAACCCAATGCTGCTGTACAATTTTGGAAATGTAGAGGCAGTTAACGTATTCACATGTAATGGCATTCATTGCCCTGCAAATGACTGCCCATGGAACAAAGTCTTTTGCAATATTTTAAACTTACTGTCTGTGATCTACTCCTGGAAATTATTTTTTGTTAGTTTTTATGTGGCCTTGGATGATTTCTTGTTTGTTTCTATAAATTTTCCTGCTTTCCTTTGCTCCTTACCATAGCTTGTCTAAGTACTCCATCCTGGGTCATATTCTTCTCACTCCGCAATTCTCTTTGACTGATTCAGCTCTCTGTGGTTTGGCAATCCTAGCTATTTGCTTATTTTTTAATTTATTTTTCAAGAGGTGTTTGCTATATGGTACGTGTGCCCGCCAGAAGGAGACAGAGAGACAGAAAGCGAGAAATCACCTCCCAGGGGGATGGCCACGTTCTCTTCTCCTCCATTCTCCTCTTGGAATGGGCACACGTGCACACGCACCCAGTGTGAGTTTAAACCACCAGGTTCGGGACTCGAACCACAGTCGGCTACATGGGAGTCCAGTGACATAGCCATTACGCCAACTGCTGGTCCTAATCCTAGCTATTTCTCTCCAGCTTGGACCTCTTACCCAGCCTTTAGATCATAGGTTCTACTCTGTATCAAATGCTTCTCTGTAAATATCCAAAAGGTACCTCAAACCTCAACAAATCCAAAATGAAAACCACATCAAACTGTTGTCTTTTACATATGGTATTCTATGTAGTATGTGATTCAAACCAACAAAACAGATTTATCCTGGATTCCTTTCAAATCTAATCTCACTTGATACCAAATCCTACTAACTATTGTTCTTTTCCTTTTATTCTAATGTTTTTAGAGTGCTAGTACAGAGGTAGAAGGTATAGAGGTACACAAATATAGTGACTTCCTTACATTGAAAATGACATTCTTGGCAAAACTTGAAGAATGTGTTTGCTTAGTGATAAGGTTCAATGCTTCAGAAACTGTGATTCTGAACAGCACATACATGTCCACAGGGATAAAGCATGTAGGAGTTAGTGGGACACGTTTAAACACGGGTTAATAAAAAGATATGCAAATAATGAAGATAAGAACCATGAATTTAAATAATTTGTGCCTTAAGCATGAAAACACAAACACACACACACATTTTTGCATATAAAAACATAGAAAAATATGTCATGACTTTTCTGACAACCCAATATTTACATTATGTATATTTCTTTGTATAGGTTGTATACATTATATATGTTTGTGTGTTTCTGGCTCAGAAATGTTTGTCATGTTTTCAAACTTTTTAAAATTTAAGTAATTATTTTTTATTTAACTTTATTTGTTTTAAATTGATCAGAGAGAGAGAGAGAGAGAGAGAGAGAGAATAAGTGGGAAAGCAAGCCACCAGGTCCAGGATTCCAACCACAGTCAGCTATGTAGGAGTTCAGCACCCTTAATCACCACACCACCTGCCGGCCCCATGTTTTCAAACTTTAAAGCATCTTCTTTAGTTCTTCCATTATTTAAATTAATCACTTAAAAATTAATAGGGGTGAATAGATGCATTTATTAGTCAACTTTACAACTATGTACTAGAACTGTGGTTAATTAACAGACTTTAAAAAATTGTGATAAAATATCCATAATCTCAAATATGTCACATTAACCATTTTTACATGTGCAGTTAGTTCACTGTCACTAATTTGCCACCTTCACCACCATCCTTCTACAGAATTTTTCAGCCTTCCTCATCTGAAACTCTATACTCAGTAAATACTGAATGTCTGTACCTTTCTACCCTAGGCTCTGGCAACCCCTATTCTTTCTTTCTCTTTTCTTGTCTACTCTAATTACTTATATATGGAATCATACCATTATTTGACCTTTTGGGACTGGTTTATTTCACTTAGCATACAGTCTTCAAGATTTATTCATGTTGTAGAGTATGTAAATTTTTTTCTTTTGTACATCTCATTATACATACATGCCACATTTTAGTTTTTTAATTCATCTCTCAGAAGATGGCTGGGTTAATTCCCCTCATTTGGATTTTGGGAACAGTGCTGATATGACCATGATTTGACAAATAACTATTTTAGTCCCTACTTTAACTTCTTTTAGGTATATACCCAGAACTGGAATCGGTGGATCATATTCTAATTCTGTGTTTAATTTCTTCAGGAATCTCCATACCATCTTTTACAACTGTTGCACTATTTTGCATTTTTACCAGTAATGCACGGGGTTCAAATTGCTCCACCTCCTTGGAAACACTTATGATTTTTTGTAATGTTCTGTTTTTAATAATGGTCATTCTGATGAGTCGGAAGTGGTATTTCATTGTGGTTTTTGCTTGTATGTTTCTAATAATATTGATATAGAATATCTTCATGTTTATCAGCGATTTGTATATTCTTTGTAGATATGTATGTTTAACCCTTTGCCCATTTTTTGTAAGAATTACTTATTTACCTTGGTCCATTTAAAATTTTTTAAAAAAAATTACTTTAACTTTATTTATTTATTTATTTATTTATTTTTAATCTGACCAGAAAAGGACAGAGTGAGAGAGAGAAAGAGAGAGAAAGTGAGAAAGCAAGCTGCTAGGTCTGGGACTCAAACTGTGGTTGGCCACATGGGAGTCCAGTGCCCTTACCAACCCTGCCACATGATGGTCTACCTCTGTCTATTTTAAATAAGTTTTTTTTTTTTCTTTCAGTTTTGAGTTAGATTTTGTTTATATTTTGGATATTAATTTCTTAAGGGATACATGATTTGCAGATATTTTCTTCCATTGTGCGGATTGCATTTTTGCTCTGTTGACGGTGCACTTCAATGCACAAAAGGTTTTAATTTTATATGATTCAACTTACCTATTTTTCTCTTTTGTTACTTCTGCTTTGGGTGTTATATCCAAGAAATAAATTGCCAAACCTAATTCTTTCCTGTGTTTTTTTTTAACTGAAGAGTTTAAGTTTAGTTTAGTTTAATATCATAACATGAAATATGAGATGATTGTTATGCCTTTATTTACAAACCAATATTTAAACACTTCATCTTCAAATTAAAGTACTGTTGTTCATCTCTAATAACTCCATTGGGTTCTCTTTTTATGACAGATTATGTTGACTAATCAAGTTGCTCAGGCCAAGCTGTATTCAAGAGGAATTAGTTTCCATCTCAAAGGCAGTACTTGGAAATAATTTGTGACCTCCCCCCACCTTTTTTGACTCTTAACTCCTTATTCCCTACCTTAACCCTAATCTCTGTGGCCACCTTTAATTTACTACAGATGCCATTGTTACAATATATCTTGTTCTAGATGAATTCTAATTTTCCTGTGATTTCTTCTTTCCCTTGGAGATTTAGTTAGAAGACTATTATTTAGTGTTTAAATATTTAAATCTCTTTGGACTAAATTTTTCTTATTCATTTTTAATTTAATTCCATTATGGTAGAGGACTGTGTGGAGACTTGTTTTATTGCTCAACCTAGGTTCTGTCTTGGTGAATATTCCACATAATGCTTATAAATCTCAGGTCAAGATAGTATCATTCACATTTTTAATTTTTGTCTAGTTTCGTCAGTAACTAAGAGGGGATAATGTAATTGTGGATTTTCATATTTTTCTCTTTAGTTCTGTTGTTTTTGCATCATGTCTTTTTTTTTTTTTTTGGAGAGGTTTTTGCTATAGGGCTTGTGTGCTTGCCAGACAGACAGAGACAGAGAGACAGAAAGCGAGAAATCCCCCCACCCCCCCGGGGCAGATGGCCACGCCGTAATCCCTTCTCCTCCATTCTCTTCTCGGGATCTTGGGCACGCACGCACACGCGCCTGGTGTGAGTTTAAGCCACTGGGTCCAGAACTCGAACCACAGTCGACCACGTGGGAGTCCAGCGACATAGTCATTACGCTAACTGTTGGTCCCGCATCATGTCTTTTGAGGATTTGTTTTAGGCACATACTTTTTTATTTTTTTAAGTTTACGTATTTATTTCTTCCATGAGAGACAGGTATTCTCAACAGGGTTTTCACACTGCATTCCAGCCTAATCTCAGCTGGCCTAGGTCACAGGCATGCATGATTATGTATGTGTACCATTCTCAAGGAGGTCCTGGGAGTGAACCTTGGACCTTTCCCAGGTGGGTCCAGTTGTATTACTGGTATACCATAACCTTGTCCTAGGCATGTACGCATTTAGAATTGTTTTATCATCCCTGCGTGTGATCTATTCATTATAAAAGGTTTCTCTTGAGCTGTGGTAATGCTTTTTATCTTGTAGTCTGTTTTGGTAGTCATATCTCTTGATATGACCCCCCCAATTGCCAGTGGGTATGTGCACTTGAAAGAGAAAAACAGAATGGGAAGAAAGCACTCTCCATTGGAGACATGACAATGCTGCGATCCCTCTTCCATTTTTGCATTCTGTCAGGATTTTAGACATGTGTGCATATTGCACACTTGCCCAGCATATTTTTTAACCACTGAGGCTGGGATCTGAACTGCAGTTGGCTATGTGGGATCCCACTCATATAACCTTTAGGCTATGAGGCTGGTCTGTCCACTTGAGCTTTTTATTAATAGTGTTTATGTAATATATCTTTTCCATTCTTTTACTTTTAGTCAGTGTCTTTGTATTTAAAGTGTGTCTCTGTTGGTTAGCAAATTGTTGAGTATGTGTATTTTAAAATTAATTTTATTGTTATTTATACATTTAATCGCTATGCATCATTTAGATTATAGAGACTTTACCCAGAATGATATACACATCAGTCCAGCCCAGTTGAGAATACTACACACGTCATCATCAATTTGTAATAAATCATATCTTTGTCCCACAAATGTCTTACTGCTCTACTTTTTCCCCTAAACTTCCTTTACTATACTCTTCCCCTCTAGCACTCTCCTTCCACTTTGTCTCTAGTATCCATAACAATTTTCAATGCTTTTATGTCCTCCAGTCTTTCAGTCTTTACCATAGAGTGCAGATAGTCAGCAGATAGTCGGTATATATTGAGTGGATACATACAATATCTTTCTTTCATAGCCTGGCTTACTTCACTCAGCAATAGATCCTCCAAATCCATCCATTTTCTATCAAATGCCAGGGTCTTTTTTTTTTTTTTATGACTGAATAGTATTCTATGGAGTATATGTGCCACAATTTTTCAGTCCATTTATCTGTTCATGGACATTTGGATTGGTTCCAAGTCTTAGCAATCATGAATAATACTGCAATAAAAATAGATGTGCAAGCATTTTTTTAAATAGTGTTCTCCTGTCCTTTAGGTAGATAACCAGGAGTGGAATTGCTGAATCATATGGTGGTTCTAATCTGATGTAATCCCACTTGTCTGTTTTTCAGATTATTGCCTGTGCTTTTGGGAGTCTTGCTTAAGAAGTCTTTACCACAATGTCTCTCAGTTTCCCCAGTGTTTTCCACCAGTAGTTTTATAATTTGAGGTCTTAGGTTTAGATATTTTGTCCACTTTGAGTTGATTTTTGTCAGTGCTGACAGGTAGGGGTTCAGATTAATCTTTTGCAGGTGGATACCCAGTTTTCCCGACACTATTTGCTAAAAATGTTTTCCTTTTCCCACCAGATTGACTGGTACCCTTTGTCAAAGATGAGTTGGCTGTATGTTTTGGGGTTTATTTCTGAGGTCTCTACTCTGTTCCATTGGTCCTCATGTCTGTTTTTATGCCAATACCATGCTGTTTTGATTATCACAGCTTTGTAATGTATTTTGGGGCCAGGAAGTAAGATGCCCCCTACTCTTCTTACGAGAATGGCTTTGGCAATACAGGGTCTTTTATGGTTCCAGTCAAATTCCATAATTGTGTTTTCTAGATCTATGAAGAATGTTTCTTGTAATTTTATCAAGATTGCATTAAATACACAGATTAATTTTGGTAGGATTGCCATTTTGATTATATTAATTCTGCCAATCCAGGAACATGGGATGTCCTTCCACTTTTTTCGTGTCCTTTTTGATTTCCTTTTTAAGGTTTTCATAGTTTATCTTACAGAGGTCTTTGATTTCCTTGGTTAGTTTTATTCCTAAGTATCTTACACTTCTTGTTGCTATGGTAAATGGGATTACTTTGTTCTGTTCTCTCTCTGTCTGCTTTTTGTTTGTATATAGAAATGGTATAGGTTTTTGTAAGGTAATTTCGTATTCTGCCACTTTACTGTATGCATTTATTACTTCGAGGAGTTTTTTTGTGGATACTATTGAGTCTTCTATGACAATCTGCAAACAGAGATAATTTCAGTTCTTTTGCTATTGGAATGCCTTTTATTGCCTTCTCTTTTTTGATCACATTGGCTAGGACTTCCAGTATTATATTGAATAGTAGCAGAGAAAGTGGGCAGCCTTGTCTTGTACCAGTTTTTAGTGGAAAATCTTTAAACTTTTTTTCATTCAGTATAACGTTAGCTATATATTTTCCATAGATGGCTTTTATTGTGGTCAGAAATGATCGTTCTATGCCAATTTTACTGAGCATCTTAATCAGGAAAGGATGTTGTATTTTGTTGAATGCTTTTTCAGCATGAATTGAAGTGATCATATGGTTTTTATCTTTCTGTTAATATGCTGTGTTAAATTTATGGTCTTGCATATGTTGAGCCACCCTTGTATTCCTGGAATAAAGCCCACCTGGTTGTGATGAATAATCTTTTTTATATACTGTTGAATACAGTTAGCAAGTATCATGTTGAGGATTTTTGCATCTACATTCATCAGAGATATAGGTCTGTAGTTTTCCTTTTTTGTTGTATCCTTATCCGTTTTGGGAATGAAGGTAATGGAGGTTTTATAGAATGAGTTTGGAAGGGTTCCTTCCTTTTGGATCTCTAGAAACAGTGTGATTAGAATGGGGGTTAACTCTTCTTTAAAAGTTTTGTAAAACTCGGCAGTGAAGCCATCAGGACCTGGGCTTTTTTTTGTTGGAGGTTTATTACCAATTCAATTTTATTGCTTTTTATAGGTCTTTTCAGGCTTTCAATGCCCTCTTGAGCCAATCTTGGTAGATTATACATCTCCAGGAATTTGTCCATCTCATCCATTTTTTTTTCCCCGTATAGTCACTCTTAGTGTCCTCTAATGATGTTTTGTATTTCTGTTATGTTGGTTGTAATGTTGCCTGATTCATTGTGAATTTGATGTATCTGATTCCCTTTTCTCTTCTTGTTGATAAGTCTAGCTAATGGTGTGTCAATCGTATTTATCTTTTCAGACAACCAGCATTTGCCCTCATTTATTTTCTGTATAGTTTGCTTATTTTCTATTTCATTTATTTCTGCTGAAATCTGTATTATTTCTTTTTTACTGGAATTTTTTTTTCTTTTTCTTTTTTTGGTTTTGTTGTTGGTTTTCCAGTTCCCCAAGGCATCAATGTTAGGTTATCCTTTTGCTACCTTTCCATCTTTTTCTGCTTGGACTAATTACTATGAACTTCCCTCTTAAGACTATTTTTGCAGTGTCCCATAGATTATGGAAGCTCCTGTACTCATTACTATTTATTTCCATGAATCTTTTGATTTCAGTCTTAATCTCTTCAGTACTCATGAAGTCATTCAGAAATAGGTTATTTAGTTTCCATGTATTTGTGTGTGTGTTTTTTTTTTTTGAGAGGTTTTCGCTATAGGGCGCTTGCGCTCGCCAGACAGAGACATAGAGACAGAAAGCGCGAAATCACCCCCCAGAGGGGATGGTCACGCTGCAATCCCTTCTCCATTCTCTTCTCAGGATTTTGGGCATGCACGCACATGCGCCTGGCGTGAGTTTTAAGCTGCCGGGTCCAGGACGCGAACTGCGGTCGACTGCGTGGGAGTCCAGCGACATAGCCATTATGCTAACTGCTGGTTCCCTATTTGTGTGTTTTTGAGGGTTTCTCCTGAGGTTATATCAAGTTTTATTCCATCATAGTCAGAGAAGATGCTGGATATAGTTTCTATGCCTTTGAATCTGCAAAGGCTTGTTTTGTGCCCTATCATGTTGTCAGTCTTTGAGAAGGTACCATGGTGGGCTGAGAAATAGGTATATATATATATATATATTTTTTTTTTTTTTTTGGGTAGAATGTTCTGTAGATATCTGTTAAGTCCATCTGATTTATGGTATCATTGAGGTCCTGAATCTCTTTGCTTATTTTCTGTCTCATTGATCTGTGTAAAGGAAATAATGTTGTGTTGAGATCTCTAATAATTAGTGTGTTTGTTACAGTCTATCTCTCATTTTAGATCTAGCAGTCTTTCTTTTACATATTTGGGTGCTCCTGAATTGGGTCCACAGATATTTATAAGTGTTATATATTCTCGATTAATTAGACCATTTACTTTTTTTCCAAAATCAGTATGGTGACTCCTGCTCTTTTTTGGTTTCCATTTGCATGGAATTCCTTTTTCTAGCCCTTCACTTTTAGTTTATATATTTCTTTATCCATGAGATGGGTTTCTTGTAGGTAGCATATGGAGGGTTTCTGATTTTTAATCCATTCAGCCAGTCTTTGTCTCTTGATCAGAGAATTTAATCCATTAACATTCAATATTATTGATATTTCCAGACTCATCCCTAAAATTAAGTTGGCCATATTCTTAGTTTTTGTTCTCTTGTTGCTGTCTGTCTTAGTTTTCTTGGTATAGTACTCCTTTCAGAATTTCTTGAAGAGCTGGTCTCGAGTTGGTAAATTGTATCAGGTTTTATTTATCTGAGAATGTTTTTAGTTTCTTTTTCCATATGAAGGATAATCTTGCCGGGTAAAGTATTCTTGGTTGAAATTGTTTCTCATTCAACACTTTGAATATATTTCCCCATTCTTTCCTTGCTTGCATTGTACCACATGAGAGATCTGGTGTTAGCCTGATGGGATAGTCTTTGTAGGTGATTTGACATTTCTCTCTCACCAATCTTTGTATCTTGTCTGTTGTTTTGGTCAATCTAGTATAACGTGCCATGGAGAGGATCTTCTTGGATTGATTCTACCTGGGGTTCTTTGTATTTCTTGGGTCTCTATGTTTGAATGCCTCTCTAGACTTGGAAAGTTTTCTTCCAGGATTTCATGGAATAGATTATTCATTCCCTTATGAGATTCTTTACCTTTTAGGATATCAATTATTTGGATATTTGTACATTTCATGGTATCTAGTATTTCTTGTATGTGATGCTCTGTTTTCTTGGCTGTTTTCTTAGTATTTTTGATAATTTTTTCTAAGTTAAAATTTTGTCTTTTTCTGAAATTCGATCTTTCTGCATGGTCTAACCTGCTTTTAATACTTTTGAGGGAGGTTTTAATTTCCTGTATTATAGCCTTCATATCTAACAGTTCTCTTTTATTCTTTTTTATGGAGTCCAATTCTTTCATGTTGTGAAAGGACTTACTCATCTCTTGGAGCTCAATTATAGAATTTTGTTACCATAAATATTCTGAATTCTTTCTCTGACATTTGGTGATATTCTCTAATAGTTCCCTCCGTGGAGACAAGTTACAGTGTTCCCTTGTTGGAGATATATTTGAAGCTCTTTTCCTATTCTTAGTCATTTGTTAATGTACTAACTTGTTAGAGAAGGATTATGAAACTGTGAGCCCATGCGTTTCCTTACTGTGAAATAACTCAGTGCTATTTTTTCCCTTCTACTGTGTTATCCAGTGCAGAAAAGGCAGGAGTTTTGCAATTGAATTCATAAGGGCAATTTCAGTATTTGCAATGACTATCGTGAGGTACAAAGATTTTCCTAAAACTAACACTTTTAAGAATTTATCTACTACACACCTAGTAATCTCTAGTCAGTGGGTAAGCACTGAGCAGTAAACAGGAATGTAAGGTAAAAGAAAAAAAGCAGGAAATTGAAGAAGAGAGAGCAAGGGAAAAAGGAGGAGGAAAGTACTATGAGAAAAAGAGGAAAAAATTAAAAATTACTTCACAGAAAATGAAATTGGGTTAAAAATGGAAAACCGTGTGGTGTGATTTTCCCAACTCAGACAGAAGTGGAGGACTTTGGATGCTTTCTATCCTACGTGAAGGAAGAAGAGATCAGTTAACCCGAGAGAGGTGCACACATGGCAAAACCGTTTTTTTTATTTTTTAATTTTTTACAGACAGAAAACAGTTAGAAGGTACAGAGCAGAACAAGAGTGAGACGTTTGCATACCTGACTGGCACTGGGGTCTATGGGGGAGCCCTGGCTGGGGGAGAACTTTGCAGCCCTGAAGCTGCACTCAGAGGCCCCAGTCCGACAGAGGCGGAGGAACCTGGAGGCTTTCTATCCTGACTGGCACTGGGGTTTGCGGGGAGCCCTCCCTTTCTCTCTTCTTAACTAGTCTTTGTCTCTGGTTTTGGCGAATCGGGCTATTCAGATTGGTTCTATTTGGGGTTCTTTGTCTTTCTTGGGTCTGAATGTTTGAGTGCTTCTCTACATTTGGAAAGTTTTCTTTCAGGATTTCGTGGAATAGATTATCAGTGCCTTTATTAGTTTCTTTACCTCCTGGGATACCAATTACTTGGATGTTTGGGTGTTTAATGGTATTTAGTATTTTTCGTTTATTCTCATTTTTCTTGGTAATATTCTCAGTGTTTTTGATAATTTTTTCTAGGTCAGAGGTTTTGTCTTTTACCTTCAGGATTCGTTCTTCTTCATGATCCAACCTGCTTTTAATGAAAATATGGAACTCTTCATGAATTTGCATGTCATCTTTGTGCAGCAGCCATGCTAATCTTCCCTGTATTGTTCCAGTTTTAGTATATGTGCTGTTAAAGCGAGCACGAGTCTGTGTATTTTTATCAAATATGACAGTCTCTGCCATTACATAAGTATGTACTTCTTTTACATTAAACTATGGTTGAATTTAGGACTTCTGTTTTGTTATCTATTTTTCAAATTAATCACATTTTTAGTATTCTGTTTGAATAATTAAACTGATATGTGAGCCAAAGAGTCAAGCCTTAGGAGAAACCAGCTCTGTGGACAACTTGTTCTTGATCATCCTCCAGAACTGTCAGAAAATCAATTTCTGTTGTTTAAGCCACCAAGTCTGATACATTGTTATAGAAAGTCCTAGCAAAACTTTGTTGCATTATTTTTGGTTACTTTAAGGTTTTAAAATATACATTAATAAGATTATTTATATATTACATCCATGAGAAGGAGACAAACAGAGAGAGACAGCGTTCCCAACAGGGTTATGATACCAGATCCACCTCTAGCTTTAGCTACCCCTAGATCAGGGGCAGCGTGCCTGACATACTCAGGGAAGCCTTCTGGATGGAAACCTAGAACCTTCCTGTGTGGATTAATCTTGCAGAGTGTTGGGTTGTTATTTCTGTGCCACTCTCTGATCTCTGAATTTAAAAATGTTTTTGTTTTCCAGCAGATGGCATAGTGTTTACACTGCTGGACTCCCACGTTGTCGACTGTGGTTCGAATTCTGGACCCGGTGGCTTAAAACTCAAGCTGGGTATGTGTACGTGCATGCCCAAAGTTCCAAGAGGAGAATGAAGGAGAAGGGATTGCAGTGTAATCATTACCCCTGGGGTGATAACTCGCTTTCTGTCTCTCTTCTGTTACTCCGATGAGCACACACACCCTTTAGCAAAAATCTCTTTAAAAAAAAGTTTTCATTATGATATATCTGATAGTATATTGTTTTACATAAAATAAAGTTTTTCTTTTTAAATATGCAAGTTCCATTTATGACTCCTGTCCTTTGTGCTATTGTTTATATATGTATCTGTTTATGTATTTTAAAAATAAGTTTTCACTAGATGTGTATGCATTTGCTAGAGAGAGAAAGAGCAGGAAAGTGAGAAAACACCTTCCCTGAGGGATGACTACACCACAGTCTGTAGTCTGTGTTTCCCTCCTTTTGGGATTTTGGGCACACATGAATGTAGTCTGTGTGTTTCTCAAGTTTCAGGATTTGGGACTTGAATTGCACAGTTGTCCATGTGAGATCCTGCTGCTTTAATCACTATCACACTGGCTGGCCCATGGTGACATATTAGATTATATAGCTATGAGTCTTCCATATATTGTAATTTTTATTTTAAACAGTCTTATCTGTTTTATAGAAATTAAGACAGGAAATAACATAATCTGTTAGGCTTACCTATACATTTACTGTTTTTGGTGACTGTGATTCTTTCCTATATATCCATTTTAGTTAACATTATATGTCATTTTCTTTTCATCTAAAGAATTTCATTTAGCATTCTTGTCATATAGGCCTAGTAGCTATGAATTTTCTTAGTTTTGCTTACTTAAAAATGTCTTAATTTCACATTTTTTTTTCAGGATTGTTTTAGTGGATATATCAAATCACAAGTTAAAGTGTGTTTTATTTCAGCACTTGAAAGATGTTCTTCTGTTGTTCCTGATGAGAAGTCAGCTATTGTTTGTAGGTGGTTATACCAAGTTTGCCATGTGTTGTTGGTTGACTGCTTTCTATGTCTTTGTCTTTGCATTTTGCCACCTTAACTGTGATGTGCCATAGAGTAGTTTTCTTTGTATCCATTTTTATTAGAAGTCCTTGTATTCTTGGATCTGTAAATTGTCATCTTTCTCAAAATTTGGGAAGGTTTAACCATCGTTTCTAAACGTAGATTTTATGTTTCATTTTCTTTCTTTTCCTTCTAAAAGTCCAACTGCATATACATCGGAGTGCTTTCTAAATTATCTTACCTGTTCTGAGCCTGTGTCATAAAGGTTAGTCATTAGGAAAGCTGTCTAACCTTGTTTTCTTTTGCCTTTTATAATCTGCTGTCAAACCCAACCATACATTTTAATGATTATATTGTACAGCTCTAAGTTTTCCATATTTTTCTACTTTCTTTTTTACTGAGATTCCTCATATTTTTATATTTTCCTTTAAGTATTTAAAGGTATTCATTCATGGTTTAACCATCTTGTACATGAAAAACCCATGTTTGTTTCTAGTGATTTCTTTACCTTGAGTACAAGTTTCCTGTTTCTTGCCATGTACAGTGATTCTGAGTTTTATTCTGGATATGTAAATCATATGTTGCAGAGATTGTGTATAGTATATTCCTAGAAAGAGTGATGTTGGATACCAGCAGATGGAGTAATTGTTATATTGCTGGACTCCCATATGGTTGACTGCAGTTTATGTCCCAAACCCAGTGGCTTAAACCTCATGCTAGGCATGTGTGTATGTATGCCCAAGATCCTGAGAGGAGAATAGAGAAGTGATTGTGGTGTGGCCATCCTCCCTGGGGGTGATTTCCTGCTTTCTGTGTCTCTGTCTCTTTGGTGAGTGCATGCACCCAATAGAAAAAATATCTCTTTCCCGCCAAAAAAAAAGAGTGATGTTGATTCTACAGGCAGTTAACTGATTCAAATGAACAAATTCTGGGGTCAGCCCTACAGCCTAGTGGTTGGGGAAGCTAGATCCCACATGGCTGGCCATAGTTTAAATCTGTGCTCACCAGAGAGACACAGAGAGAGTGAAAATGAGAGAGCAAGCTGCCAGGTCTGGGACTTGAACTATGGTCAGCCATGTGGGAGTCCATTACCTCAACCACCATACCACCTGCAGGACCATGTGTCTCTATTTTTAAAATTATTAAAATTATTTTATTTTGATTAATTTTATTATATATTACTACAGCTTGTAAAATGAGTTACACAACAAGAATGCAGTTCACACCAGTCCAGCTGAAGTTACCATACATGTTATCAACAATCCTCTATTTCTGTGTTCCTTTTAAAGGTCTTCTCTGTTTTCTCCTTGATAGCTATCCTGTCTGTTTCTTCCTTCTCTCAGCCTCTTCCCATACTATCTCCAATATCTATAACCATTTTCCACGTTTCTGTATCCTCTAATCTTTCAGTCCCCGTCATAGAGTGCAGACAGTCTATATATTAAGTGGAGACATACAATGTTTCTTTTATGGCCTAGCTTGCTTCACTCAGCAGTAAATCTTCTATATCCACTTTATATCAAATGCCAAGGTGTTCTTTTCTTTTTTTTTGACTGAGTAGTATTCCATAGAGTATATGTGCCACACTTTTTTAGTCCATTCATCTGTTCATGGACATTTGGGTTGGTTCCATGTCTTAGCAATTGTGAATAATGCTCCAGTAAACATAGATGTGCAAGCACTTTCCCAACAGAGTGTTCTCCTATCTGTTGGGTAGATATCCAAGAGTGAAACTGAAGGATCATATGGTAGTCCTATTTGTAAATCTATGAAAAACTGTTGGTGTCTTCTCCGGGCTTAGCTCGATCTAAGAGAAAGCAGAAAGAAAGAGACAAAGAGACAGAGTAGCAATGGACACAGGTGGTCTGAGCCTAAGCAGGCCAAGCAACCTGTGCTGCCCAGGCAAACTGAGTGCCTTTATTTATAGAGCAAAGCACCACTATATATGTGTGCTTGATATACCATAGATAAGTTGATGTTTCACAGGCAATAAGCAGGTAACAAATCTATAAGGGTTTAGGCATATTGGGCCAGGTGTATATCCTGGTTACATCCATATCAAAGAGAAATCCCAGTAAATTTCTTATCTAGTGAAGAGAAGCCATTACAGGTGTGGAGAGGATACTTTCTTGCAAATCAAAGGGCTTTGATAAGGCTATAGAATCTTAGAGAGGCAGAGCAAGGGTCGGATTTTACTAATTGGGGGTCAGGATGTTTCCTAAATTTCATCAGATGTATCTGTTGGAAGTCCCCTAGAAAATTCCACCCTTGTCTCAGCCTGCAGTAAGGATCAAGGAAAGGACAAGCTTTAAGGTTTTGCTATAGCTAATAGGGACAGGTGATGTTTGCTTAGAGTATGTCCCCATATCCTCAGGGCTTCTCTCCAAACATGTCCCTACAAAAATCCTCCATATTGTTCTCCACAGTCACTGGGCTAATTGACATTCTCACCAGCAGTGTAGGAGAACTCCCTTTACATCAAAGCCTTATCAGCATTTACCATTTTTTGCTTTTTAATCTTAGCCTTTCTGACTGGGATTAGGTAGAATCTCATTTTTGCTTTGATTTGCATTTCCCTTATGATAGGTAATGTTGAGCATTTTTTCATATGCTTTTTGGCCATTCATAAGTCTTCCTTAGAGAGTTGTTTGTTCAGCTCATTTTCCTATCTTTTAATTGGGTTGATTTTTGTGGGTGTGAGTGTGTTTTGTTTTGTTTTTATTTTTATTTTTTTTCTCCTTCAGTAAGCTGCTTCAGTTCTCTTTGTATTCTGGTTATCAGTCCCTTATCTGGGGCATAGTTTATAAAAATATTTTCACATTCTGAGGGTTGTTGATTCACACTAGTAACTGTGTCTTTTGCTGTGCAGAAATTTCTTAATCTGATATAATCCCTCTTGTCTATTTTTGGGATTATTGCCTATGCTTTGGGGTTTTATTTAAGTCTTTGTCTACTCTGATCTCTAACAGAGTTTCCCCAAGTATTTTACAGAAATAGTTTTTATAATTTGAGGCCTTTGGTTTAGATCTTTGATATATACTTTGAGTTGATTTTTATCAGTGGTGAGAAGAAGGGGTTCAGATTAATCTTTCTTCAGGTGGCTACCCAGTTTTTCTAGCGCCATTTGCTAAAGAGGTTTTCTTTTTTCCCATTGGATTGACTGGTACCCTTTATCAAAAATCAGTTGTCTATATGTTTTGGAGTTTATTTCTTAGGTCTCTTTTCTATTCCATTGGTTCACAGATCTGTTTTTGTGCCAATACCATGCTGTTTGGATTGTCACAGCTTTGTAATAATATTTAGGGGTCAGGGAGTGAGATGCCTCCTACTCATTCTTCTTGCACAGGATTGCTTTGACAATGTGGGGTCTTTTATGATTCCAGACATAGTCTGTGATTCTCTTCTCTAGATCTGTGAAGAATATCTCTGGTAGTTTGATTGAGATTGCATTAAATATGTAGATTAATTTGGGTAGAACTGCCATTTTAATTATATTAATTCTTTCAAATTAGGAACATAGGATGTTCTTCCACTTTTTGTGTAATTTTTTCTTTCTTTCTTTTTTTAGATTTTAATAGTTTTCCTTGTAGAAGTCTTTGACTTCTTTGGTTAGATTTATTACTAGGTATCTTATACTTTTTGTGGTTATGCTAAATGTGATTATTTTCTTCAATTCTACCTCAGTCTACTTGATGTTTGTATATAGAAATGCTATAGATTTTTGTATGCAGATTTTGTATCCTGCCACTTTACTGTATTCATTTGTTACTTCAGGAGTTTTTGCATGGATATCTTTGGGTCTTCTATGTATACAATCTTGTCATATACAAATAGGTATTATTTCACCTCTTTTTTTTTTTTTCAATATTTGAATGTCTTTTCTTTTCTTTCTGATTGCTTTGACTAGGGTTATCAGCACTGTATTGAAAAGGTGTGAAGAACATGGGCATCCTTGTCTTATATGAGTTTTTAGTGGGAAAGCTTTTAGCTTTTCCCTAGTCAGTATAATACTAGCTGTAGGTGTTTTTTTTTTTTTTTTTAATTAATTTATTTACTTACACTGTTTCCTCACAAACATTTACTTTACTTATTAAAAAAATTTGCTTATACTCTGTAGTTTTTGAGAGTTAAACAAATTTCAAAATTTCCAAAAAATCCTGAATTTTAAAGATAACTTTTAAAATACTTGTTATAATTTTGTTTGTGACTATAACAGAGACAGTACAGTTTTAAATATTTTTGAGAAAATATATGTCAACTACTAAAACTGTTGAGAATCTAAAACCCAGCACAAAATTCACACAAGAACCTCAGTTCTGCCTACCAAGTATTCTGTGGTTTACCCCTGCAAGCAACAATCAGTCTCTTTTTCTTCCTTCAAAGTCTTCCTCATAGTAATCCTCTGGTTGTGGCTGCTCTTTTGCAATCTCTAACGATTACAATGCTGGATTGGAAAAGTTCAGTTTATTTTATGGTACAAATTCTTTCATGTGGCTTCTCTAATCCTCTTTGTCAGGCAGAACTGTTTATGGTACTAGGCAATCTTTCCAAGAGCTTCTGTGGCTTTCTTGAGAACTGCCTTAGTTCCATAGTTTTTTTTGTCATATCTTCAGATACGACATTTGAATACAAAGCCCTGTCAATAACAAGTATTTCCAATTTCTGTTGCAAGGCAACAGGTGTTATTGAACTTATGTAATTAACCCTTCTGCCACAAAGTAAGAATACTCAAAAATATTTTTCAATTACAATGGGGTCAGGAAGGGATAAAAGTTTGTTTCAAATTTAAAAAGCAATCAAGCAAAAACAGTGTTTTAACAAATTGTTGAACCTACCAACAGCACAATAGAAAGCAAAATCCTTAAATCTGGAAAAGAAAGCATAGTAAAATAATTAGTACTGTTTTGGTTAAAAGTCAAATTCTATTTCACCAGTTCAATCTAATGTAATTAATCTCTTTCTGGTGAATTTTCAGTGTTACTATGGTTCAATCTTTCCATTTCAATCCTGGAAGTTAACAATCAGTGTTGTTATTTATATTTCCGGACTTGTCCCTAGCATTTTCTTGATTGCTTTTTGTTCTCTTATTTCTGTCTCTGACTTTAGTTTTCCTGGTAATGTCCTTTTAGAACTTCTTAGAGAGCTGGTCTGGTGTTGGTAAATTCTTTCTTTCAGGTTTTGTTTATTGATTTTTTTTTTCTTCCCCTATGAAGGATAATCTTGCTGGGTATAGTATTCTTGATTGAAATAGTTTTTCCTTCTTTTTTTTCTGGTGGGCGGGGAAGAGATTTTTTGCTATAGGGCACATGTGCTCACCAGAAAGACAGAGAGAGAGAGAAAGAGACAGAAAGCAAAAAGCACCCCCCAGGGGGGATGGCCACCACAATCCCTTCTCCATTCTCCTCTCAGTATCTTGGGCACGTATGCACATACACCTGGTGTGAGTTTAATCCACCAGTTCTGGGACTCGAACCATGGTCGACTACATGGGAGTCCAGCAATGTAGCCATTACACCATCTGCTGGTCCTAGAAATTGTTTTTCATTTGACACTTCGAATATATTTTCCCATTTTTTCCTTGTTCGCATTGTTTCCAAAGAGAGGGGCGATATTAGCCTGATGGAATAACCTGATGTTTTTCTCTTGTCAGTTTTAGTTCTCTTGTCTTTGTGGATTTGGCCAATCTGGCTATAATGTGCCTTGGAAAAGATCTTTTTGGGCTGATTCTATTAGGGGTTCTTTGTATTTCTTGGGTCTGCCTTTCTAGGTTTGGAAACTTTTCTTCTAGGATTTCATGGAGTAGATCATTAGTGCCCTTATCAATTTCTTCACCTTCTGGGATACCAGTTATCCAGATGTTTGGGTGCTTAGTGGTATCTAGTATTTTTCATATATTATGGTTATGTTTTTGTGTTATTTTCTCAATCTTTTTGGTGATTTTTTTCTAGGTTGGAGATTTTGTCTTCAACATTCAAGATTTGATCTTATGTATGGTGTTTTCTGCTTTTAAAACTTTTGAGAGAGATTTTGATTTCCTGTATTACATTCTTCACCTCTAACCGCTCTGTTGACTCTGTTTTATGCTGTATATTTCTTCCTTCAGATTGTGAAAGAACTATTTCACCTCTTGTATCTCGTCTCTTTTCTCTTGGACCTTCTGGAATTCATTGTTTCTCATATTTTTATCTTCTTTAGTTTTGTCACTATGAATATTCTGAACTCTTTTTTTTTTTGAGAGGATTTTTTTTTTTTTTTTGCTATAGGGCATGTGCGCTCGCCAGACAGAGAGAGACATAGAGACAGAAAGCAAGAAATCACCCCCCAGGGGGGATGGTCATGCTGCAATCCCTTCTCCTCCATTCTCCTCTAGGGATCTAGGGCACGCACGCACACGCGTCCGGCGTGAGTTCTAAGCCACTGGGTCCGGGATGCGAACCGCGGTCGACTACGTGGGAGTCCAGCAACATAGCCATTATGCTAACTGCTGGTTCCCAATATTCTGAACTCTTTATCGAGCATTTCCACAAGTTCCATTGTACTGTCTGTGAATCATAAAGGGTTGTTCTTTTCCCTTGGGGGAATGATTTTTTTTGTTTCGCATGTTTCTTGTGCCTCTGCAGTGGTTTCTGGTCATCTGATAGATTTTATGTTTTTTCCTAATTTCTTGGAGTTAATTTGAAGCATTCAGAGATATGTGGGAGGAGATGATCTGCAATCTCTCTAGAGTTCCGTTTCCCTGATGTTCACCAAGCAACTGGTGTTTTTGACCTTGGAACTGGATATTACAAAGGCCTCACAGTTTCTATGGAATAGATGTACCTGGGCAGAACTGCGGGGTTTCAACTGAGAGTTCAGTGGCATGTGGGAGGAAATGCTCTACACTCTCTGCAGCTCTGTACTTCTCCCTGCTGGTCACTCTGTAGTCTGTTTTCTCAGAATTTTAGTCATTCGGTGGTGCTTTCACTTTAGGCTAATAGCTTAGAGAAGGTTTCTGCAACTGTAAGATCATGTACTTTACTGTAACTTACTTCTTTTTTCTTTTTTTTTTTTTGAGAGGTTTTTGCTATAGGGCGCATGCACTCGCCAGACAGACAGTGACAGACAGAGAGACAGAAAGTGAGAAATCACCCCCCAGGGGGGATGGCCACGCCGCAATCCCTTCTCCTCCATCCTCCTCTTGAGATCTTGGGCACGCATGCACACGCGCCTGGCGTGAGTTTAAGCCACCGGGTCCGGGACTCGAACCATGGTTGACTACATGGGAGTCCAGTGACATAGCTATTACGCTAACTGCAGGTCCCAACTGTAACTTACTTCTGAGACAATTTCTCTCCTCTACTGTGTTTTGCAATGTGATATCCACAGAAAGAGGTTTTGAGTTCAAATTTATAGAGTTTCTTCAGCAGGTTCAGTAAGGGTTGAGGATTTCTATGATCCTAAAGTATTCAGAAACTTGGCTGCTGTGCCTGTCTAGTATGGAGGCTAAATAGCAGAGTAAGAAAGTAAGGAGAAAAATAAAGAAAAAGGAAAAGAAGACAGAGACAAAACAAACAAACAAACAAAAAAACAACCAAAAAACCCCCAAAAAACAAAACCCAAAACAACCAAAAAGAAAAAGAAAAAATGTTTTTAATCCAAAAAGGAAAAACACATTGCACACAAGTGCACCACATGAGACTCTGCCCAGTCGCAAAACCCAGTTGCCTGGACGTTTCTTTGTTGGAAGGTTATTTATTACTGATTCAATCTCATGGTGTGTTATGGGTCTATTAAGGCTTTCTATGTCTTTCTGATCCAATTTTGGTAGATTATATGTGTCTAGGAATTTGTCCATCTTATTGATGTTTTCTTGTTTATTGGTGTATAGTTCATAGTATTATGTAATGACACATTTTAATTGCCATTATGTCTGTTGTAATATTGCTTGTTTCATTGTGAATTTGATATTTGTAGTTCCTTTCTCTGTTCTTAATGTAGCTAAGGGTGTGTCAATTTTGTTTATCTTTTCAAAGAATCAGCTTTTGGTTTCATTTATTTTCTGTATAGTTTGTTTATTTTCTATTTAATTTATTTCTGCTTGAATCTTTAGTATTTCTCTTCTTTGGCACTTTTTGCTTTTTTTGTTGTTGTTGTTGTTGTTGAGAAAATTTTCCAGCTCTTTGAGGCATGATGTTAAGTCCATTTGCCACCCTTCCATCATTATCATCATGTTATTTTTTTTTTAAATTAAAGGATTGAGTTTATTTCACATGTATATTTTTGTCTCCCCACCATTTCCATGTCTGACCACCACTACTACAACCCTTTCATAACATTCATATATACTTAGAACCATGCAAAGGGTGGAGTTCTGTCTGTAAAAACTAAAGAATTTTGGACAACATTTAAAAAAAATTAATTGATTTATGTTTATATTTTATCACATGTATTTACAGTATACATTTCTTTTTTGAACACAAATACCATGCATGTCAGTCAAGACAAGGATATTACTATATACTTTATCATCAGCAAATAGCTTCTCAATTTTCATCAATTAAGCATACTTTTACCCATTTTTTCCTTCCCTTTTCCTCTCCATCCTGCCCATACCAAACTATCTTTTTCATATTTTATTGATTCACAAAAGATCTTAAAGTATGGACAAAGCTAGAATTTAGTGACAAGTGTACTGTAATTTTCTTCTATAATGTTTTTTTCTCTCTCATCAGCAAATAGCTTCTCAATTTTCATCAATTAAGCATACTTTTACCCATTTTTTCCTTCCCTTTTCCTCTCCATCCTGCCCATACCAAACTATCTTTTTCATATTTTATTGATTCACAAAAGATCTTAAAGTATGGACAAAGCTAGAATTTAGTGACAAGTGTACTGTAATTTTCTTCTATAATGTTTTTTTCTCTCTCCCTCCTTTTACTAAAGAGAGGTATAAACTAACTTATTTGCAAAGAAAAAAAATTAGGTTAATCTCAATTTGGCCTGTTATTTGCACAAAGCCCCGTAAGAATTCAATTTCTGATGCATGGCAACAGATACTATTGTATTATTGAACTTATGCAAATAACCATTCTGCCAAAAATAAGAATGCTCACACATATATTCCAATTGCAAAGGGGTAAGGAAGGGAGAAAAGTTTATGTTTAAATTTAAAAAATCTTTTCTTTTTATCAAATTGCTGAACCCAAAAACTTAAAACAAAAATCCTTAAAACTGGAAGATAAAGCATAGAAGAAAATCAATAATGTTTAAAAAGTCTTAGATTTCTATTTCATCAGTTCAGTCTAGTGTAATCTCTCTTTGGTTGAATTTGCAGTATTAATGTAGTCTGACCTTTCCGTTAACATTCAACATTATTATTGATATTTCAGAACTTGTCTCTACCACTAAGTTGGTCTTTTTCTTGGTCATTTTTTGTTTTCTTATTTGGCTGTCTTAGTTTTCTTGGTACACTACTCCCTTTAGAACTCCTCGAAGAGCTGGTCTGGTGTTGGTAAATTCTTTTAGGTTTTATGTGAGAATGCTTTTATCTTTTCTTCCCATATGAAGGATAATCTTGCTGGATACAGTATTTTTGGTCGAAATTGTTTTTCACATAATACTTTGAATATATTTTCCCATTCTTCCCTTGCATTGTTTCTGACGAGAGGTCTGATGTTGGCCTCGTGGGATTTTCTTTTGAAGTAATTTGACGTTTTTCTCTTGCCAATTTTAGTATTTTATCTCTGTGGTTTTGGTAAATCTGGCTATGATGTACATTGGAGAAGATCTAGGGTTGACTCTTTGTGGGGTCCTTTGTATTTCTTGGGTCTGGGTATTCGAATGCCTCTCTAGGTTTGGAAAGGTTTTTTCCCAGAATTTCATGGAATAGATTATCAATGCCCTGATTAGTCTCTTCACCTTCTGGGATACCTCTTATCAGGATGTTTGGACATTTAATGGTATCTAGTATTTCTCATATATCATACTCATTCTGGGGGGCTATTTTCTCAGTCTTTGTGGGGGATTTTCTAGGTCAGTGATTCTGTCTTCTACATACAATTCTCTGTGATCTAGTCTACTTTTTTTTTTTTCTTATAATTTCTGAGCTGTACTGTTTATTTTGCTGCTTGAAACCTAAGTGACAGTATGCCACTATAATTATGGGGTTTCGTCTAAACCTTTACTACACTGCAGGTACAGAAAGATACGGACACATTTTTGGAGAATTGACATTTTGCAAAATGCAGCAAACATTTTAATGTATACATGAGAAAAGGAAGTGTTCAAAAGGGTATGCATTTCAAGTTATTGCAGGTTATTTGTGAGAGAATTTCTGCAGGTAAAACATGTTTAAATTTAACCACCAGTAGCGTGTCAGTGTATTTAAAATCATGACAAAAATCTTCTCTCTGGTCATGTTGCCCATGACAAATTACTATGATGTTGTGTGTTTAGGGCAAGATGTCAATACAGCATAAATCCCATGATATTTTGGTTTTCTTCTGGAGATTAAAGCTGTTTTTTCTTGGGATAAATGCAGCAGCAAAACACAAACCAGTTGATCAAAAAAGCACTTCTGCTATAACTCCAATAATTTTCAGGACACATCAACCGACAGTAGTTTTGCCATTCCCAGTTCTTTTAAGGATTACATCTCTGCACTGCTGCCTAAGTATGTATGTAAAAGCTTGTTCTCTGTTAAGCCAGTTTACTGACTACAGCCTGGTTGAGAGAATTTAGTTGATTGGTCCATTTATCTAGTGTAGTATATCTTGCACCACCCCCTCTTCTGATGATCTAGTTCAAGGAGTTGGTTGACTTGATCAGTTTGTCCATGAATAGTGTTATCCAATATGCACTGCACCAGCAACTCTCCACACCAGCTACATCTGTGTTTAACTTCTTAGAAATAAAAGGAAATGTATTCTTGTGTAAGGCTTAATTAATTAATTTTATGAGCACTTGTGTTCTGATGTTTTGCAGAAGTTCTTCAGTGTGTTCTCTTGTGAAAGGATCGTCTATGATGTTGCTGTGATTTGTTTTCAGAATCTTTTCAAATTCAGCGATGTCATTATTCTGATAGGCACTTACTAGATTTGTCATTGCAAGAATTTCTGGATCATTCTTGTATGGTTTGGCCTCCTGTGAGTCAAACGGATTTATTCCCGATTTCGTTAAGCATATTTGCTAAGACCAAATATTTTAAGCAAGTGGTTCGTCTAGGACATCCTGATTCATCATAATTCTTGAAAGCTTCAAAAAAATCAGTGTGTGCCTTTTCAAATTCACCTTCTTTCAAGTGCATTTTACCACCACATTCTCTGATGACTCCCATGATCAGCGGATGAGGGATGGCAGACTTGATGTGAAGTGACTGTTCATAGAGTGCTTTAAGTTTCTTGTTATTTTTCTGTGCTGTGTACATTTGAATTTCCAAAGCATATATTTCTAACAATTGTGTACCTTTTTTCAGGTCATCTTCCCCATCATCAGTCTGACAGGATTGATGTAATTGGCGTAAAATTTTTGAAGCTTTCCATATTCCTCTCGTTCTAAATATAATTTCCCCAGCTTTGTGTTTGTTTTAAACCATAGTCTATCATTCTTAGCATCTTTCAAAGCTTCCAGTGTTGTTTCATAAAATTCCTGCAGTAAATCTATCTGACACAAAAAAATCAGAATTCTGTTTAGAAGTGGAGATATAGTCAAGAATAGAATTAATGGATTTTTCAGAGTAATTTCTTGTGACTGCACTCCGAATATAGGTCAATAGTTGTTTATATCTATTCATCATTTCTGGAAAGTTTGTCAACTTGAAGTTAATCTTAATCATTTGTTTCAGTGCTTTAAATCCCCATTCTCCTTTTTCACCTTCAAGTTCCAAAACCTTTTGGAAACTGCTTAATGCTGCTTTTGGGTCATCTTCTTTTAATGCTTTGGAATTATAGTACTGATTTTCCAAATTCACATTTGGCTCGGAGTTACTGTCTTCAGAGTATTCCTAAACTGGCCCTGAACGAGACTGGTTAAGCCATGCCTCCGGGAAACTCGCAAGAAGTGTTCCTAGTCAGGCCTGGGAGGAAGAAGTTCTCCCCGGTTTCAGACTCTTCTCCCAGCCTTTTGCACCCGTTCAGTTCAAGTGTGAAGAAGAGGGGCTCAGAATGCTGGGCCCGAAAGGGCAAAGCCAGCCAGGGCCTAGACCGCGGCATGGACCCCGAGGCGGGGAAGAGGCAGCAGGCACCAGGGACTGGAGCCTCAGGCCGGGGGCATCCATGTAGACGGGTGAGGGGTCTTGGCTTGGAGCGCACCTCTAATCTACTTTTAATATTTCAAGGGAGATTTTGATTTCCCGTATCACAACCTTCATCTCTAACAGCTCCGTTTGGTTCTTTTTAATGGCGTGTATTTCCTCTTACAGATCATGCAAAGACTTCTTCACCTCCTGGAACTTGTCTCTTTTCTCCTGCATTTTGTGGAGTTCATTATCTCTCTTCTCTTACATCTCTGTTAGCTTTGTCACTATGAATATTCTAATTTTTTTTCTGACATTTCCATGAGATCCATTGTACTGTCTGTGTATGAAAAGAAGATACTTTTATTCCATTGGAGGAGAGGTATTTTCTTGCTTTCTCATATTTCTTGTGCCCCTTCGGTCATTTTTGTTCATCTGATTGGTTTTGTGTTCCTTCCTAGTTCTTGGAAATTCAATCTGATCATTTAGAGGTGTGCTGGAGGAGATGTGTGGGAGGCTGCGCAACAGTGAGTCTGCCGAGGCCATTTTCATGAGTCTCTTACTATTGCCATCTTAGGCTCAGAGAGTAAACAATTACAAAGGCCACAATTGGCTCCCCTTCAAAAACCTCACCTTCAAAACCATACTCTGATTGGCCACTTCCCATAGCAAATCAGTAAGCTTAAAATCCCTCAGATTTGCATATCCGGCACCTCATGATTAGTCCACAAAAGCAACCAATCATAACCCACCTTTTTACTATCCTTCATTCAACCAATCACGGCCCACCAACATGTATATAACTATAATCCCTGGCCCACAATTGCAGGACGACCCTGAGCTGTGACACTGCATCGTCTCCGGACAACCCTAAAGAGTTGTAACACTGTGTCCTTTGTTCCGTCTCTCACTCCTTCCCTCAGAAAACCTGTTCGACTGCCTAGACCAGGACAGAGGTGATCTGCAATCACTCTTCCATTTCGTTTTTCACTCTTTGTGTGTCAGATTCAGTGGAAATTGAATGAAGAATATTCTGACCATAATCATAATCAGATGTTTGGATTCTGTTCACTTAGACCTGTCTAGACACATCTGTGTGGAGGCTGAGAAGCCAAGGGATAAAGTTAAAAGAAAAAGAAAAAAAAAAAGAGGAAAGAAGAAAAAAATAAATACAATAAAATTTTTTATATTTTAATTCTTTTTTGGAGAGTTTTTGCTAAAGGGCATGTGCACTCACCAGAAAGACAGAGAGACAGAAATCAAGAAATCACCCTCTGGGGAGATGGCCATGCTGCAGTCCTTTCTCATTGTTCTCTTGGGATCTTGGGCATGCATGCACACATGAATTTAATTCACTGGGTCTGGGACTTGACTGCAGTCGACTACCTGGGAGTCCAACGACATAGCCATTATGCCAACTGCTGGTCCCTATATTTTAATTTTAAAGGGCCAGAAATGCAAACAATATTTCACTGCTGAAGTTTAGCCATCTCAGGATGGGCCTGTGTTTGTGCCTTTCCTAAATGGGAGGGGCACATATGATTAAGTGACTCTACAGTGTGTTCTGGATGGGAAATCGCATTTTATAAGCTGTGATGATGTCTGTGAATGAATGTAAAATACATTACAAATATTAAGAGAGATAGGGAGACACTGAGACAGAGATTGAGGGAAAGATATAGAGGTTACTCTACCAATGTAGAAATGAATCCGGAGGGAGAAGTTTCAGCAGAAAATCTTCGTTTTTAGTCCCTGAAAACAATATTTCACAGCTGAAGTTCAGTAGCCATCTCAGGGTGAACCTGGGTTTGTGCTGCTCTTAAAAGGCAGGGGGTGGGGGGAAAGGCACAAATTAACAAGATAGTGGAGGGGCTTGAGAGTACAGAGAAAACTGTATCTTAAAAATTTATCTAAAAGCCAATTCTGAGACACCGGGAGACACAGAGAGATGGAGAGAAGGATACAGAGGTTATCCTACAAATCTAGAAATGAATCTGGAGGGAGAAGCCTCAGCAGAAAAATCTTCATTATTAGTCCCTGAAAACAATATTTCAGCTTAAGTTCTGTAGTCATCTCCTCAGTAAAGAAAGTTATCACTCTGCATCATAACAATGATAGCCAGAAGTCAACTGTTACAGAAATGAAAAAGACAAAATTTTAACAAACCATATACTTAAGGAGACTTCTTCCACTGCCAGAGATCTTGAATATCCTCTTGGTCATTCATCTGGAAGCAGTTCTTCACGTAATTGTTGAACTTGGCTTCCACTTTGAGAGGATAACCACCTTTTTCAATACTTGCTTACATTTTTGCTTTAACGTGTTCTACAGAACTAGGCTCTTTTGGTGTTTTAGGAGTTTTTTTTTTCTGTTTTTTGAATGGTTCTTGATCTTTTGGTCTTGGTGTTGATGGTTTTGAGTCTTTTCCATTTCTAGTTTGATTTTTGAGCATTTTTGTCAGGAGTAGATCATATGGATTTCTTCACTGGAGATTTTTCTTCTGTTTTCTCATCTTCAAAATCAGCAGCAGCAGCAGCAGCAGCAGCAGCAAGTCTTACTTCTTTCTGTGGAACCTTGCTACCACCTCCAGAGGCAGATTACTTTCCAGAAATACTTACGAGTTTTACGTCCTCTTCTTCTGATTCTGCATCTTCCTTCACAGCTAATAAGTACTGTGCACTAGTATACAAAGGCTCTGAACCACACTTCGATCTTAGGATCACAGGTGGTGTTATTTCAAAGCCTCCAAGGGAAACCATTGGTGGTACAGATATTTTCAACGCTGCCAGTGTTACTTTAATTGCACTGCCTTCATAATTCATTGCCTCTACTTCAACAATGTGCAATTCATCATTTGCACCAGCCCCCTAAACTGATATTCTTTTTTTTTTTTTTTTGTTAACATTTATACTGCTTATTTAGCACTAGATTCTAGCAAAGGCTGCAGTTTAGAATCACTTCCAGAGTTTAGCCTAATAGGATGAGCACAGCCAGAATAGAACTAGCACACAATAGGGTAGTAAGTGTTTTTGTTTATTTTTCAAGAAAAGCAGTTTTAACTTTAATAAATCAAAGAAATGCTAAGGAACTTGGCTTAAAACTTAAAGCCAGGAAACAGGTTAGGATTCTGTTCAAATAGTAGGCACATGAACCTATCGACAGGTCAAGACAGGACAAAAACTCTTAAAACCGGACAACAAAACCTAGAAGAACACCAATATTTTAGTCAAAAGTCACAGAATGCTATTTCACCGGTTCAGCCTCATGTACTTAATCTATCTTCTGTTGTGGTTTGATCTTTCCAATTGAATTCTGGGATATAATATTCAACTCAAGACTTGTCCCTATGATTAAGTTGGCCATTTTCTTAGTTTTTGAACTCTTATTTCTGTGTGTCTGCATTTAATTTTCCAGACATAGCACTCCATTGAGAACTTCTTGGAGATCTGGTCTGGTGCTGGCAAATTCTTTCAGGTTTTGTTTATCTGAGAATGTTCTTGTGTTTTCTTCCCATATGAAGGATAATCTTGCCGGGTATAGTATTCTTGGTTGAAATTGCTTTTCCCAGGGGACCAGCAGTTAGCGTAATGGCTATGTCTCTGGACTTCCATGTAGTTGACCACGGTTTGAGCCTCAGGTCCGGTGGCTTAAACTCACGCCGGGCGCGTGTGCGTGCATGCTCAAGATCCCGAGAGGAGAATGGAGGAGAAGGGATTGCAACGTGGCCATCCCTCCGGGGGGTGATTACTTGCTTTCTGTCTCTCTGTCTTTCTGGTGAGCGCACGTGCCCTATAGCAAAAACCTCTCCAAAA
>NW_006203597.1:55176-63187 GCF_000334495.1 Tupaia belangeri chinensis | reverse complement strand
TTTTTCCTTAACATTTTGAATATATTTTCCCATTCTTTCCTCACTCGCATCGTTTCCGGTGAGAGGTCTTCTGTTAGCCTGATGGGATATCCTTTGTAGGTAACTTGCCATTTCTCTCTTGTCAAACTTAGTATTTTATCTTTATCTGTGGTTTTGGTCAATCTGGCTATAATGTATCTTGGAGAAAATATTCTTGAGTTGATTCTATTTGGGGTCCTTTGTATTTCTTGAGACTGGATTTTTGAGTGCCTCTCTAGGTGTAGAAAGTTTTCTTGGAGAATTTCATAGAATAGATTATCAATGCCCTTATGAGTCTCTTCATCTTGTGGGATACCAATTATCTAGATATTTGGACATTTGATGGTATCTAGTATTTGTTGTATATTATTCTCATTTTTGGGGGGCAATTATCTCAGTCTTCATGGTGGATTTTTCTAGGCCAGCAATTTTCTCTACTATGTCTGAGGTCCTATTTTCTGTATGATCTAGTCTGCTTTTAATACTTTCAAGGGAGATTACGACTTCATGTATTATAGCCTTCATCTCTAACAGGTCCCTTTGAGTCTTTTTAAAAGTGAGTAATTCCTCTTTTAGATCGTGCAAGAATTTTCTCACCTTCTGGAACTTGTCATCTTCTTTCTTCTTTCTCTTCTGCAGTCCATTATCTCTCTTCTTTCCCATCTTTGTTAGCTTTGCCATTATGAATATTCTGAATTCTTTATCTGACATTTCCATGATTTCCATTGAACTTTCTGTGAATAAGAGGAGTTATTCTTTTCCCTTGGAGGAGAGATATCTTCTTTATTTACCTTATTTCTTGTGATCCCGCGGTGGTTTCTGGTCATCTGATGGATGGTGTATTTCTTCCAAATGCTTGAAGTTCAATTAGCTTTCAGGAGCGTGCAGAAGGAGGTGATCTGGAATCTCTTTGTCATACTGTTTTTATCCCTTTGTGCAGCAGATTCAGTGGGTATTGAGGAATATGTTAACCCTAATAGTATTTGGATGTTTGCTATGGTTCCCTTAGATCTGTCTAAAAACACAGTGAATGGAGATCGAGGAGCAGAGTGTTGAGATTAAAAAAAAAGAAGGAAACAGGCAGAGAGAAAAAAATACAAAGAGAAAAAGAAAAAAAAAAAACAACCAAAATTTTTTATTTTTTTTTAAAACAAAAACTAAAATCACTAGTCTCAGGAGTAATAGTGGAGTCTTCTTCTGAAGGCCTGCCCCTTGCCTCTCTTAGAGAGGAGGGGGAAAGGGGGCTATTAGCAAGATAAAGGAGGAACTGAAAGCCAAGAGAATACTTTACCTGAAAAAGTTTTAAAAAGGAAAAATTACAAACAAATAAGATAAAGAAAGCTTGATGGGGCTTCCTACCACTCGAGTTTGAGGGCTGGAGGGTGAATTATCAGTAAAAAATCTTTATTTTTCTTTTTTACCCCTGAAATCACTAGTTCTTAGGAGCTAGTGATGGAGTCTTCTTCTGAAGGCCTGCCTCTTGGCTGGAGGCTGAATTAGAAACTGATATTCTTAAAGATAACTGGTGTTCATTTTCATCATTATCCACCTTGAAGTGATAATGTTTGTTGACCTTTAGTTCACAACTGAAAAGATAGGTCTGGGGCCTTAGGGGGGGTCATGGTCTTATCCACTTAATCTTCCATGGGGTAGTGGCATGCACTTAGGTGGGTGAGAAGGTGGATGGAGATAAATGACTATGGCTCCTGAAAACAGCTGTGCTGTATGGAATTACTCCAGGGCTCTAGTTTCTTATGTGCACACTAATTGCTATGAACTCCCCTTTATGACTGCTTTTGCTGTATCCCTTAGATTATGGAAACTTGTGTGGTCATCATCATTGGTTTCCATGAATCTTTTGATTTCAGTCTTAATTTCTTTAGTAGTTTTTTTTTTTTCCTGAAATTAATATCCAGTTTAAGTGAATCATGGTCGGAGAAGATGCTAGATATAGTTTATGCCTTTAATCTGTAAAGGTTTGTTTTGTGTCTCATTATGTGGTCAATCTTCAAAAAGGTTCAATGCAGGGGTGAGAAAAGGTATATTTCATGGTTTTGGAGTGGAAGTTTTTGTAGGTGTCTGTCAAGTCTATTTGACTCATGGTATTGTTTAGATCCTGTATCACTTTGCTTATTTTTTATCTAGGTGGTGTGTCCAAAGGAGATAGTGGGTGTTGAGATCCTCAACAATTAGTGTGTTGCAGTCTGTCTCTCCTTTCAGATCTAGCAGTCTTTTATTTGGGTACTCCTGAGTTGAGCGCATAGTCAATAATCGTGATATCGTCTTGAAGAATTAGCCCTTTTACTTTTGCGTAATTTTCTTCTTTATGTTTTCTTATAGGTTTTGTCTTAAAAATGGTATTGTGACTCCAGCCTTTTTTTTTTTGGTTTCTGTTTGCATGGAATCCTTTACAAACTCTTCACTTTTAGTCTATGTATGTCTTTATCCATGAGGTATGTTTCTTGTATGCAACTGATAGAGTTTTTTTTTTTTAATCAATTCAGTCAGCCTATCTCTTTCTCTCTTATTTATTTATTTAAATTTTTCTTACAATTTTTTGTGTGACATTTAATCACATATATCTTTACAGTGTATAACATTTCTTTTCCACTATTGTTGCCAAGCATATCAATCAAGACAAAGACATTACTATCTACATCATCATCAAGTCTGTCTCTCTTGAATGGATAATTTAATCCATTAACATTCAGTGTTTTTATTGGTATTTCCTAACATGTCCCAGCCATTATGTTAGACTCTCTTCTTTCTTTCTCTCTCTCTCTCTCTCTCTTTGTCCCCTTATGTCTGTCTCTCTCTTTAGTTTTCCTGGTATAGCTCTATCTTCAGTTCTTCTTGAAGAGCTGGTCTGGTGTTGGTAAATTCTTTCAGGTTTTGTTTATCTGAGAATGTTTTTTTATCTTTTTCTCCCATGTGAAGGATAATCTTTCCGAGTGTAGTAATCCTGGTTGAAATTGTTTTTCTTTAACACTTTGATTATATCTTTCCATTTTTTGCTTGCATTGTTTCCACTGAGAGGTCTGATGTTAGCCTAATGGGATAAACTTTGTAAATATCTTGTTGTTTCTCTCTTGCCGTTTTTTTTTTTTTTTTTTTTTTTGAGAGATTTTCACTGTAGGGCGCGTGCGCTCGCCAGACAGACAGAGAGAGACATAGAGACAGAAAGCGAGAAATCACCCCCCCCAGGGGGGGATGGTCACGCCGCAATCCCTTCTCCTCCATTCTCCTCTCGGGATCTTGGGCACGCACGCACACGCACCCGGAGTGAGTTTTAAGCCACCGGGTCCGGAACACGAACCGCGGTCGACTACGTGGGAGTCCAGTGACATAGCCATTACGCCAACTGCTGGTTCCCTCTCTTGCTGTTTTTTAGAATCTTGTCTTTACCTGCGATTTTTGGCTAATTTGTCTATGATATGCCATGGAGAGGATCTTCTTGAGTTGATTCTATTTGGTGTCCTTTGTATTGCTTGGGTCTGGATGTTTGAATAGCTCTCTGGGTTTGGAATGTTTTCTTCCAGGATTTCATGGAACAGATTATCAATGGCCTTATTAGATTCTTTTCCTTCTAGGATACCAATTATTTGAATATGTAGTATTTTATGTATATTGTCCTCATTTTTTTTTTCAGTATTTTTGGTGATTTTTTTTCTCAAAGTTTGTCTTCCAGATTTGAGATTCGATCTTCTATATGATCTAATCTCCTTTTTAATTCTTTCATGGGAGGTTTTGATCTCTTGCACTGCAGTCTTTAACTCTAGAAATTCTGTTTGATTCTTCTTTATTTTGTCTATCTTCTTCAAGTCCTGAAAGGGCTTTTTCATCTCCTGGAATTATGTCTCTTCTCTTGCATCTCATATAGTTTTGTTAGCACAAGTATTCTGAATTACTTTTCTGACATTATTGTAATATCCTCTGATTTTTCCAGACTTGGAGACAAGGTACTGTTTTCCTTAATTGAAGACACATTACTTGGTTTTCTCATACTTAAGGCTCTTCTCTGATTTTTAGTCATTTGTTCATGTAGTCACTTTTGACTAATTTGTTGGAAAAGTTTTCTGTAACTGTGAGCTTGTGGGTTTCCCTTTACTGTACCAATTTCTCCTACTGTGTTTTGATACATGGTATCCACAAGAGTTTTCAGTTCATATTTATGAAGAGGAGTTTCTCCCTTTTGCAGCTGATTGATTGGGTTGGCGTAGGGTGAGGATTTTTCTTGAGTGTAGCAAAATTCAGATGTTTAGTTACTGGGTTGAAGCTGAGCATCAAAATGAGAAAATAAAGTGGAATAAAAAGTGATATATAAAAATGTAGAAAAAGAAAACAATGAAAAGAAGGAAAAACAAGAAACAAAAAACAAAAAATGGGCCAAGCACTTTAGATGTAGATTTCTCCTTAAGAGGCCTGCAACGTCCCTGCCCTAGTTTTCTAGATCAGCACTTCAGGGAACTCAGTCCTGCATGGGCAAAATCCGTTTGTCTCTTAGCCCAGGAGGTGTGAAAAATATCCCAGATGTGTGCATACATATCCAAACTCCATACATGTCCAAATGGAGAGGAGAAACAAAAGAAAAATGATTGTGGTATGACCATACCCAATTGTGGTCTGGGTTAGCAAAAGAATTAGCAAAAGAAAGGAAAATTAAAGAGAAAAAGAAAAATTGCCCTCCTATATTTCTAAATTTGGGGTGGGGAGGTGAGGTTGGAAGAGGGGGCTGTAGCTTTAGGATGCTCCGCATTTGCTGGTTCCTGAAATAGGTAGAACACTTCAGATGTTGATGTGACCTTAAGATGCCTGTAATTGCCCCTATTGTCTCTTCATTTTTACTGTACAAAATGAAGTCTTTCTTCCATAGGAGAATTATAAAAGTTTCTAAGGCAGTTTAGGGTCTGTGTACCAGATTTAGCTCACATATTGTTCATGTTTGGGCCATGGGTTCCTTTGTTGTTGTTGTTGTTTAAATTTATTTTTATTTTCGGCGCTGCTGGTGATTCCGGAAGAAACTTGAGTGTGGCGTGAGCATGGGGAAACAAAAGAAAATGAGAAAGTATGCGACCATGAAGTGAATGCTGTCTCAGAGATCAGAGGCTTAAAGAAAAGGATAGATTAAAACCTAAAAAGAAAGAAAAGAAAGATCCTAGCATGCTGAAGGAAAGAGACGTCTCCCAAAACTCTTCCTGCTTATTCTTTCAATATAATACACAGTTGGATCCACCTTACCACATCCTGGTTGATACCGACTTTATCAACTTTTCCAATAAAGCCAAACTGGACTTAGTGCAGTTGATGATGGACTGTCTGTATGCCAAGTGTATCACTTATATAACTGACTATGTAATGGCTGAAATTGAAAAATTGGGGCGAAAGTATCGAGTGGCTCTAAGGATCGCTAAGGATCCAAGATTTGAACGATTACCATGCACACATAAAGGAACCTATGCAGATGACTGCTTTGTACAGAGAGTAACTCAGCACAAGTGTTACATCGTGGCCACAGTTGACCGAGACCTTAAACGAAGAATCCGGAAGATCCCAGGAGTTCCTATCATGTACATTTCTAACCATAGATACAACACTGAGTGGATGCCAGGTGATTATGGAGCCCCTGGGTTCTAATTCTTAAAGGTCAAAGTTCTTCTGCCTTTCTTTGACCAAATATCTCTGTTGCCAGTTCATTAAACATGCTGTTTGTCATGAAAAAAAAAATTATTTTCTATTTCATGTTCTTTTATACATTCAGTCATGTGATTTAGCTTACAAAGTGAATATTTCAACATGTGAACTTTTCTCTCTAGTCCACTTGATAAAGCTATAAAAATATCTTCAAAAGAATCCACATTTCTTTGTTCCATTACTACTTTGCCTCTCTATTTTTCTTCTAAATGTCCTTCCTCAGACTTTACTCTTTCACTCACACTATTCCTGGTATTCACAACCATTTACTGGTTTTCTTTATCCTTTAGTCAATCAGTTTTAGTCATGGAGTGCGTACATTCGGTATAAAGTGGGGACATACAATGTCTCTCCTTCATAGCCTGGCTTGCTTCACTCAGCAGTAAATCTTCCATATTTATCCACTTCCTGTCAAAAGCTAGGGTCTTGTTTTGTATGGCTGAGTAATATTCCATAGAGTTTATGTGCCACAGTTTTTCAATCCATTCATCTGTTCATGGGCATTTGGGTTGGTTCCATATCTTACAATTGTGAATAATGCCATAATAAACATTAATGTGCAAGCACTTTTCTGATGATGAATTCTTCTGTCCTTTGGGACAAGGAGAGGGATTGCTAGATCATATGGTAGTTCTATTTGTAGATATTTGAGGAATCTCCAAATTGTTCTCCACAGAGGCTAGACCAATTTACATTCCCATCAGCAGTGTAAGAGAGTTCCCCTTTCAGCACACCCTTGCCAGCACTTATCATTTTCTTTCTTTCTTTCTTTCTTTCTTTCTTCTTCTTTTTTTTTTTTTTAATCTTAGTCATTCTGACTGGGGTTAGGTGGTATCTCATTGTTGTTTTGATCTGCATTTCCCTTACAATGAGGGATGTTGAACATTTTTTTATATGCCTTTTGGCTATTCGTATGTCATCCTTAGAGAGTGTTTTACTCAACTCATTCTTTCATATTTTAAAAGGGTTAATCATCTTTTTTTCAAAACAGCTGCTTGAGTTCCTTGTGCATTCTGGTAATCAGTTCCTTATCTGATGCATAGTTTACAAAAAATTTTCCCATTCTGAGGGCAGTCTTCAAACCAATTACTGTGTCCTTTGCTATGCAGAAACTTCTTAATCTGATGTAATCCCACTTGTCTACTTTTGGATTATTGCCTGTGCTTTTGGAAGTCTTGCTTAAGAAGGATTTACCTATCCCAATGTATCCCAGAGTTTCTCCAGTGTTTTCCTCCAGTAGTTTTATAATTTGAGGTCTTAGGTTTAGATATTTGGTCCACTTTGAGTTGATTTTTGTCAATGGTCAGAGTAGGGGTTCAGATTCATCTTTGTTTTTTTTTACAGTTAAAAAAATTTGTTTTCCTGGAAGAAGCCTTGAATTTGATCAGTTTTCACTGCCAGGATAGCACCCAGCCCACCTACTCATCCCCTAGCCTTCACAGGTATGCGCACACATGCACACACATGCGTCTGCAGTAGCTGAACTGCACTCAGAGAAAGCTAGAAGTTTCTATGTCACCATATCACAAGACAACTTCCAATGGCACTACCTGCTGTCAGTTTTCTCTGTCCCTCATCTAAGGGCTTAACAAAAATGGTGAGAGTATCCCTCATTGGGTCAGCTCTTGATTGACCTTTTGAGAAGATTGAAGTGTATTTCCCAGTTGGTAACATCAGTAGCTAATCAATCAGGTAAAACACTATGGCATCTACAAGTTTGTTTCCTTTCGTAGTCTATCAGAAATTATTAAAATATTGAAAAGCCATAGTGTATATGTGCCACGCTTTTTCAATTCATTCATTTGTTCCTGTATATTTGGGTTGATTCCTTGTCTTAGTAATTGTGAATAATGCTGCCATAAATATGGGTGTGCAAGTGTTTTTCTGACGAAGTGTACTCCTATCCTTGGGTTAGATATCCAGGAGTAGAACTGCTGGATCATATGGTAGTTCTAATTGTAGGTCTTTGAGGAAACTCTATATTGTTCTCCACAGTGGCTGGACCAATTTACATTCCCACCAGCAGTGTAAGAGAGTTCCCTTTTTATCACACCCCCACCAGCACTTGTCTTTTTTTGTTTTTTTTTTGAATCTTAGTCATTCTGACTGGGGTTAGGTGGTATCTCATTGTTGCCTTGTTCCGCATTTCCCTTATAATGAGGGATGTTGAGCATTTTTTCTTTTTATTTATTTATTTATTTATTTATTTATTTATTCATTCATTCATTCATTCATTTCATTTTCTTCCATACATTCAATCACATTATTATTTATCTTACAAAATGGATATTTCCCTGATCTC
>NW_006203597.1:39492-53387 GCF_000334495.1 Tupaia belangeri chinensis | reverse complement strand
TTTCAGCTTTTCTCCATTGAGGATGATGTTCGCTATGGGTTTTTCATAGATAGCTTTTATTATGTTGAGAAATGACCCTTCTATGCCAATTTTGCTGAGAGTCTTGATCATGAAGGGATGTTGTATCTTATCTAATGCTTTTTCTGCATCAATTGTTATGACCATATGGTTTTTATCTTTCTTCCTATTAATATGGTGTATTACATTTATGGTTTTACGTATGTTGAACCAGCCTTGCATTCCTGGGATAAAGCCTACCTGATCATAATGTATAATCTTTTTTATAAGCTGTTGTATATGATTTGCTAATATCTTGTTGAGAATCTTTGCATCTATATTCATCAGGGATATTGGTCTATAGTTGTCCTTCCTTGTCCTGTCCTTATCTGTTTTAAGGATAAGGGTGATAGAGGCTTCATAGAATGAATTAGGGAGAGATTCACCCTTTTGGATCTTTAGAAATAACTTGAGAATGGGGGTTACCTCTTCTTTGAAAGTTTTATAGAATTCAGAGGTGAATCCATCAGGGCCAGGGCTTTTCTTTGTTGTGAGGTTATTTATTACTGAATCAATCTCACTTGTTATGGGCCTATTTAGATTTTTTATATCCTCCTGGCTCAATCTTGGTAGATTATATGTGTCCAGAAATTTGTCCATCTCATCCAGATTGTCTTGTTTCTTGGCATATAGTTGTTCATGGTATCCTCTAATGATGTTTTGTATTTCTACTTTGTTGTTATATTGCCCGCTTCATTTCAGATTTGATTCACCTGGTTCCTTTCTTGCTTCTTAATAAGTCTCACCAGTGGTGTATTGATTTTTTTTTATCTTTTTCAAAGAATTAGCTTTTACTTATTTTATTTTCTGTATATTTTCTATTTAATTTATTTCTGCTCGTGTGTTTAGTATTTCCTTTATACTGTAGTTTTTTGGATTTTTTTACTTTTGCTTTTCTATTTCTCTAAGGCATGATGTTAGGTGATCCATTTGCCTTCTTTCCATCTTCCTCTTATGTGCATTAATTGCTATGAACTTCCCTCTTGTGAGTGGTTTAGCAGTGTCCCAAATATTATGGAAACTTGTGTCCTTATTGTCATTGGTTTCCATGAATCTTTTGATTTCAATCTTTATTTCATCAGTAGTTGTGGAGTCATTCAGGAGTAGGTTAGTTTCCATGTATTAGAGTATTTTTGAGAATTTCTCTGGAAATTAAATTCAAGTTTCATTCCATCATGGTCAGAGAAGATGCTGGATATAGTTTCTATGCCTTTGAATGTGTAGAGGTTTGCTTTGTGCCTTATGATGTGGTTAATCTTTGAAAAGGTTCCTTTTGGGCATAAGAAAAAAGTGTATCTCATGGTTTTTGGATGGGAAGTTCTATAGATGTCTGTTGAGTCCATTTCATTTATGGCATCATTTAGATCCATTATCTCTCTATCTATTTTTTGTCTAAATGATCTGTCCCGAGGGGATATTGCAGTGTTGAGGTCTCCAACAATTAGTGTATTGCAGTCTATCTCCCCTTTTAGATCTAACTGTCTTTCCTTCACATATTTGTGTGCTCCTGTGTTAGACGCATAGATATTTATAAGCGTTATATCTTCTTGATCTATTGATTCTTTTACAACAATATAGTGCCATTCTTTGTCTCTTTGAACAGTTTTTATTTTAAAGCCTGTTTTGTCGGAAATTAGTATCGCAACTCCAGTTGTTCTTTGCTTCCCATTTGCATGGAAAACCTTTTTCCAACCCTTCACTTTCAGTCTATGTATGTCTTTATCCATGAGGTGGGTTTCCTGTAGGCAACAGATAGAGGGTTTCTGTATTTTTATCCATTCAGTCAGTCTGTGTCTTTTTATTGGAGAATTTAATCCATTAACATTCAATGTTATGATCAGTGTTACCAGATCTGTCCTGATGTTGAAGTTTGCCATTTTCTTAGTTGCCTTTTATTCTTTTTTTTTTCTTTCTGTCCATTCTTTAGTTTTACTGGAACAGTACTTTCTTCAGGGTTTCTTGAAGAGGTCGTCTGATGTTGGCAAATTCTTTTAGATCTTGTTCGTCTGAGATTTTAATCTTTTTTTTTTTTTATATGAAGGATAACCTTGCAGGATTTAATAATCTTAGTTGAAATTGTTTCTCTCTTAGCACTTTAATACATCTTTTCTTTCTTTCTTTGCTTCCATTGTTTCCGTTGAGAGGTCCAGTGTTCGCCTGATGGGATGGCCTTTGTATGTCACTTCTCATTTCTCTCTTGCCTGTTTTAGTCTGGCTAAGATGTGTCTTGGGGAACATCTTCCTGGGTTGATTCTATCTGTAGTCCTTTATATTTCTTGTGTCTAGATGCTTGCGTTCCTGTCTAGACTCGGGGAATTTTTTTCCAGGATTTCATGGAATGGATTTTCCATGCCATTATTAGTTTTTTCACCTTCGGGGATGCCAATTCTTCTGATGTTTGCATGTCTTATGGAGTCCAGTATTTCTCGTATATTATCCTTGTGTTTTTTTTTTTTTTTAATGTTATTTTCTCTATCTTTCTGGTGGTTTTTCCTAGGTCAGAAGTTTTATCTTCTACATTGGAGATTCGATCTTCAGCACGGTATAATTGACTTTTAATACTTTCGAGAGAGTGTTTGATTTCCTTCCCAGACTTCATCTCTAATAGTTCCATCTGGTTCTTTCTCAAAGTGTCAATTTCTTCTTTCATATCCTGCAATGACTTCCTTATTTCCTGTAGTTCCTTGTCTCTTTCCTGTTCCAGCTCATAGAATTTGTTCACCATGAATGTTCGAAATTCTTTCTCTGACATTTTTGTAACGTCCTTCATTTTCACGAAAGATAGAGGGGATTTATTCTGTTTCTTTGAAGGAGCTACATTTCCTTGTTTATTCAGTCCTGAGGCTCTTCTTCTACTTCTAGGCATTGGAAGATGTACTCACTTTTAAATACCTCTTAGGAGAATGTTCCACTAAGAGTGTGTTTTCCTTTTGCTGAGAATTGACGTCTGCCAAAGTCTCTGTTCTGTTGTTTTTATTAATGTGGTTTCAGGTAGGATACTCTTTTCAGGTTTCTGAAGAGCAGTATCTTCTTTTTCACAGCTGGTTCAGAACAAGGGAAGACCCCAGAGAACCTCATATTACTAGAAAATTTCAGATCTCTAGTTGTAGACCTAGCTGGTTTCTCTGACAAGGTTGGAGAAGAGGAAGAGAAGATAATATAAGAGAAAAGTACAGAGGGGAATAAAGAAAAAGTTGCGTGCCTTGCGTTCGCTATTTTGCCAGAGGCCTGCAGATGTACCTAGCATCTTGCTGCTGCAGTAAAAGGGACAGTCTGTGGGGAAAGAAAGAGGAGGGAATTAACAAAAGAATGGAGGAGAGCAAAGCAAAAAAAAAAGAGAGAAACTGCTTACTTATCTATGGGTCTGGGTGGGTCTTGGACTGGGGAGCTTGGAAGCGAGGTGGTGGGGCGGTGTTGCTCCTCCCTCAAGGTCTGTTACTGCCCAGAGGCCTGCAGATGGACCTGGCAGCTGGCTGCTGCAGCAAAAGGGACAGTCTATGGGTCTGGGTGGGTCTTGGACTGGGGAGCTTGGAAGCGAGGCGGTGGGGGCAGTGTTGCCCCTGCATTAGTTTCCCTTACTGCCCAGAGGCTTGCAGATGGACCTGGTGGCTGGCTGCTGCAGCAAAAGGGACAGTCTGTGGGGAAAGGAAGAGGAAGGAATTAACAAAAGAATGGAAGGAGAGCAAAGAAAAAAAAAGAAACTACCTACTTGCCTATGAGTCTGGGTGGGTCTTGGACTGGGGAGCTTGGAAGTGAGGTGGTGGGGGCAGTGTTGCTCCTGTCTCAGTATCCCTTACTGCCCAGAGGCCTGCAGATGGACCTGGCAACTGGCTGCTGTAGCAAAAGAGACAGTCTGTGGGGAAACAAGAGGAGGGAGTTAACAAAAGAATGGAGGAGAGCAAAGATAAAAAAGAAAAGAGAGAAACTGCCTACTTGTCTATGGGTCTGGGTGGGTCTTGGACTGGCAAGCTTGGAAGGTGGTGGGGGCAGTGTGCCCCTGCATCAGTGTCCCTTATTGCCCAGAGGCCTATATATGAACCTGGTGACTGACTGCTGCAGCAAAAGGGACAGTCTCTCTTCCACTTTTTTGTGTCATTTTCAATTTTTTTTTTTTATCTTCTCATAGTTTCCTTGTTGAGGTCTTTAACTTCTTTGGTTAGATTTATCCCTACGTATCATACTTTTTGTGGCTATGGTAAATGGGATTGGCTTTTTTCAGTTCTTTCTCAGTCTGCCTGTTGTTTGCATATAGAAATGCTATAGATTTCTCGATGTTAACTTTGTATCCTGCAACTTTACTGCATTCATGTATTACTTCCAGAAATTTTTTCATGAAAACCATTGGGTCTTCTATGTATACAATCATGTCATCTACAAATAGAGTTTCAAGGGAGTTTTTGATTTCCTCTATTCCAGACTTCATCTCTAATAGTTCCATATGGTTCTTCCTCAGAGTATCCATTTCTTCTTCTTTATTTATTATTTTTTTTGGAGAGGTTTTTGCTATAGGGCACATGCGCTTGCCAGACAGACAGAGAGAGACATAGAGACAGAAAGCGAGAAATCACCCCCCAGAGGGGATGGTCACGCCGCAATCCCTTGTCTTCCATTCTCCTCTCGGGATCTTGGGCACACATGCACACGCGCCCGGCATGAGTTTTAAGCCACTGGGTCCGGTACGTGAACCGGGGTCGACTACATGGGAGTCCAGCGACATAGCCATTACGCTAACTTCTGGTTCCCTATTTCTTCTTTCATATCGTGGAATCACTTCCTAATCTCCTGTAGTTGTCTTTTTTTTTTTTTCTTTTTCTTTTTGGAGAGGTTTTTGCTATAGGGCACGTGCGCTCACCAGACAGACAGAGAGAGACAGAGATACAGAAAGTGAGAAATCTCCCCCCAGGGGGGATGCCCTCGCCGCAATCCCTTCTCCTCCGTTCTCCTCTTGGGATCTTGGGCACGCACACACACGTGCCCGGTGTGAGTTTTAAGCCACCAAGTGCAGGACGCGAACTGCGGTCGACTGTATGGGAGTCCAGTGACATAGCCATTACTCTAACTGCTGGTCCCTCTTTTCTGTTCCAACTCATAGAATTTCTTCACAATGAATGCTCAAAATTCTTTCCGTGACATTTTTGTAACGTCCTTCATTTTCACGAAAAATGGATGGGAGTTACTCTGTTCCTTTTATGGAGATATATTTTCTTGCTTATTCAGACCTGAGTCTCTTCTTCTATCTACTTCTAGCTATTGGAAGATGTACTCACTTTTAAATACTTCTTAGGAGAATGTTTTACTGACTAGGAGTGTGTTTCCCTTTTGCTGCAAATTGACGTCTTCTAGAAGTCTCTGTTCTCTTGTTTTTAGTAATATGGTCTCAAAAAAGATACTCTATTCAGGTGTCTGAAGAGCAGTATCTCCTTTTTCACAGCTATGAGTCTGGTGGGTCCTGGAATGGCGAGTCTTGAAGTGAGGCAGTGGGGTCAGTGTTGCCCCGACCTCAATGTCCCTTACTGCCCAGATGCCTTCAAATGGACCTGGCAGCAAAACGGACAGTCTATGGGTCTGGTTGGTCCTGGACTGGGGAGTCTGGAAGTGAGGCCATGGGTGCAGTGTTGCCCCAGCCTCAATGTTTCTTACTGCCCAGATGCCTTCAGATGGATCTGGTGACTCAAGAGATAAAGGATGTTAATGATACCATAAATCAAATAGATTTAACAGACGTCTATAGAACTTGCCATCCAAAAACCATGAGATACACTTTTTTCTCACATCCACATGGAACCTTTTCGAAGATTGACTACATCCTAGGGCACAACGTAAGCCTATACAGATTCAAAGGCATAGATTTTCTGCAACGATCATGGAATTAAACTTGAGTTTAATTACAAGACAAATTCTCCAAAATACCCAAACACATGGAAAGTAAATAACCTACTCCTGAATGACTCCACAACTACTGATGAAATAAAGACTGAAATCAAAAGATTCATGGAAGCTAATGACAATGAGGACACGAGTTTCCATAATCTTTGGGACACTGCTAAAGCAGTCATAAGACGGAAGTTCATAGCAATTAGTGCACATAAGAAGACAGAAAGAAGGCAAATGGCTCACCTAACATCATGCCTCAGCGAACTGGGAAAGCAACAGGAGAACAATCCAAAAAAACTTGAGGACAAAGGATGTAATAAAGATATGAGCAGAAATAAATGAAATAGAATATAAACAAACTATACAGAAAATAAATGCAAGTAAAAGCTGATTCTTTGAAAGGATAAACAAAATCATACACCACTAGTGAGTCTTATTAAGAAGAGAGAAAGGAACCAGGTGAATCAAATCTGCAGTGATGTATGCAATATAACAACAGACATAGTAGAAATACAAAACATCATTAGAGGGTACTATGAACAACTATATGCCAAGAAACAAGACAAGGTTGATGAGATGGACAAATTTCTGGACACATATAATCTACCAAGACTGAGCCAGGAGGATATAGAAAGTCTGAATAAGCCCATAAAAAGGCAGGAGATTTAATCAGTAATAAATAACCTTCCAACAAAGAAAAGGCCCGGCTCTGATGGCTTAACCTCTGAATTCTACAAAACGTTCAAAGACGAGTTAACCCCTATTCTCAAGTTATTTCTAAAGATCCAAAACAGCGAATCTCTCCGTAATTGATTTTATGAAGCCTCTATCACCCTTATCCTTAAAACAGATAAGGACAGGACAAGGAAGGAAAACTATAGACTGATATCTCTGATGACTGTAGATGCAAAGATTCTCAACAAGATCCTAGCAAATTGTATCTAACAACTTATAAAAGAGATTTACATCACAATTAAATTTTATTCCAGGAATGCAAGATTGGTTCAACCTATGCAAAATTATAAAAAGAAAGATAAAAACCATGTGATTGTATTAATTGATGCAGAAAAAGCATTTGATAAGATACAACATCCCTTCATGTTCAAGACTCTCAGCAAGATTAGCATAGAAGGGTCATTTCTCAACACAACAGCAGCTATCTATGGAAAACCCATAGTGAACATCATCCTGAATGGAGAAGAGCTGAAAGCTTTAACACTAAAAACAGGTACAAGACAAGGATTCCCACATTCTCCACTCCTTTTCAGTATAGTACAGGAAGTCCACACCAACACAATCAGAGCAGAGGAAAAAATACAAGGTATTCAAATAGAAAAAGTAGAGGTGAAACTCTATTTGCAGATGACATGATTGTATACATAGAAGACCCTATGGTTTCCAAGAAAAAACTTCCTTGAAGTTATACATGAATACAGTATATTTGCAGGATGCAAAATCATTATACAGAAATCTTTAGCATTTCTATATACGAACAACAGGCAGGCTGAGTTAGAACTGAAAATTTGTTTTCTTTACCATAGCCATAGAACGTATAAGAATCTTATGTATAAATCTAACCAAAGAAGTTAAAAACCTCCACAAGGAAAAGTATGAGAAGCTAAAAAAAGAAATTGAAAATGACACAAAATAGTGAAGGGGCATCCTATGTTCCTGGATTGGAAGAATTAATATAATCAAAATGGCAATTCTACCCAAATTGATCTATATATTTAATGCAATGCTAATCAAAGTACCAGACACATTCTTCAGAGATCTAGAAAAGATGATCATAAAATTTGTCTGAAATCAAAAATGACTTTGTATTGCCAAAGTAATTCTGCACAAGAAGAGCAGAGTGGGCGGTATCTCACTTCCTTATTCAAAAATATACTACAAAGGTGTTGTAATCAAAACAGCATGGTATTGGCACAGAAAGAGACAGGCGGACCAATGGAACAGAATAGAGTCCCCAGAAATAAATCCCCAAACATGCAGTGAACTGGTTTTTGTCAAGGGCTGTCAGTCAGTTCAATGGGAAAAGGAAATCCTTTTCAGCAAATGGTGTTGGAAAGACTGGATTTCCACTTGCAGAAAGATGAATCTGAAACCCCGCCTCCCACCTTTGGCAAAAATCAAGTCAAGGTGGGTCAAAGATCTCAACCTAAAACCTCAAACTATAAAGCTGCTCCTGGAAAACACCGGGGAAACTCTGGGAGATATTGGCATAGGCAAAGACTTCTTTTCTTTTTTTTTTGGAGAGGTTTTCGCTATAGGGCGTGTGCGCTCACCAGATAGACAGAGAGAGACATAGAGACAGAAAGCAAGAAATCACCCCCCAGGGGGGATGGTCACGCCGCAATCCCTTCTCCTCCATTCTCCTCCTGGGATCTTGGGCACGCACGCACACGCGCCCGGTGTGAGTTCTAAGCCACCGGGCCCAGGACACGAACCGCAGTCAACTACGGGGGAGTCCAGCGACATAGCCATTACGCTAACTGCTGGTTCCCATAGGCAAAGACTTTTTAAATTAGACCCTGAAGCAGAGTTGATAATCCCCAAAATAGACAAGTGGGATTACATCAGAGTAAGAAATTTCTGCATTGGAAAAGACACAGTAATTAGTGCCCTCAGAATGGGAAAATATTTTGTTAACCATAGTTAACATCAGATAAGGGACTGATAACCAGAATACACAAGGAACTCAAGCCACTGTTTGGAAAAAAGATGATCAGCCCTATTAAAAGATGGAAGAATGAGTTGAAAAAACCACTCTCTTAAGGTGACATACAAATAGCCAAAAGGCATTAAGAAAAAATGCTAAACATTCCTCATTGTAAGGGAAATGTAGATCAAAACAAGGAGATACCATGTATCCCTAATCAGAATGACTAAGATTAAAAAAACAAAACATGACAAGTGCTGTCAGGGGTGTCATGAAAGGGAACTCTCTTACACTGCTGGTGGGAATGTAAATTGGTCCCGCCAGTGTGGAGAACAATTTGCAGATTGCTCAAAAATATACAAATAGAACCACCATATGATCCAGCAATCCCACTCCTCCTTTGTATCTACCCAAAGGACACAAGAATTCTTTTTTTTATTTTACAAAAATTCTTCATCGGAAAAGTGCTTGCACATCCATGTTTTTTGAGGCACTACTCAACTGCTAAGACATGGAACCAATCCAAATGCCCACGACAAGATAAATGGATTGAAAAACGGTGGCAAATGTACTCTATGGAATGCTATTCAGCCATAAAAAACAACAAAACCCTGGCTTTTGACAGAAAGAGGAAGAATATAGAAGATTTACTGCTGAGTGAAGCAAGCCAGGCTATGAGTGAGAGACATTGTAGGTCCCCAAGAAATATATACTGAGAGTCTGCACTCTATGACAGAAACTGTTTGACTAAAGGATATGGAAACATAGTAAATGGATGTAAATACCAGATATAGTTTGTGTGAAATAATAGGGTCTGAGGAAGGACATTTAGGTTAAAAATAGGGAGGAAAGCATTAATGGGACAAAGAAATGGTGGTATTATCTGATGAAGATATTTTATAGTTTTATCAACTGGACTGGGGGAAATGTTCACATGTTGAAATATTCATTTTGTAAGCTAATGTGGTTGTATAAAAGAAAATGAAATAAAAAATGTAAAAACAACTTTTAAGATACTTGAAATTTTTTTATTTGTTTGTTATTATTGTGGTGTTGAAGTAGTTAATGTTGAATTAAAATTAGATGTGCAAGTACACGACAGTTTTCCCCTCTCTGGCTCACTTGTAAATCAGCCTGATAAGATAGAATATTCCTCATATAAGGTGTTGTTCCTTTCCTAGTTTTGTATGTTCTCATTCCCAGAGTAGTCTACCTTAGTTTGCACTTGAAGGTAACAACATTGAAACCTCATGATGGAAACAGGTTGTAAAGGTCAACAAGGGGAATCATGCCCCTCTTTTCCTGATAAGTCAGTGTCACACACAGAACCCACATTTTCTGAAGCATTGTTTTCATTATATAGCCATTTGATTCCATCATAGAAGTCATATACTTTGATTTCCTCCATTCTGCATTTTTAGAGGTATGTTTGACCCCTATGGCAGCTGGGAGATGATGGTAGAAGGCTTCACTTCTGGATTGCTCTTGTCCTTGGAGATATCTGGGCCTGGGATAGAGGAGGGATGTAATCTTATTGCTCCTCTGTCATAGGTCACCAGGGTGTGCTTAAGAGGACGGTAGACATAAACAGAATTTAGAGGCAGGGATGAAGGCAGAGTAGAAAAGTGATGTACCACAAGCTCTCAACAGTGGATCAACTGGGAGTTATCCATTCATTCTTTCTGAAGCAGTTCAGTTTTAAGAAGAAGCCAATCAGGAATGAGTTTTTCCACTTCCAAAGTAACCATCGCCAGAGCAAGCATGGATCCTTTGAATTGCAGAAGTTGATTGCAGACCATTCAGTGAAGTTGTGGCTTGGTAAGGACTGCAAAATGTTGAGATGGGCTCAATTTGGGCAAACTGTAAAGTAAGAGAGGTCTAGTTGAGACTGCAATGACATGGAAAATGTGAAGATAATCCAGTGGTGGCTGTGTGCAGATCCCAATTCAACTTATCTGGAATAATCCTGTCCATTCTCAGAATTTCAGATGAGGAACATCCACAGAAACTGTCTCTTGCCAATACTTTCAGTACTGGAATTTTCTCATCTTCCTCAACAGTCTTGTCAGCTAGGGAAAAAAAGCTGATTCCTCTACAGTTCAAGTATTTTGGGTGGGCCTTTATAGTAGCTGAAAACCTGCCCAACCAGAGCAAATGTTTCTGGATGAAGGTTGAATTGGTACTTTAGTTTGGCCAGCTATTGAATTACTTCATCTCTCTGGGATGGAGAAACATTCTGATTTGTAGACTTTTTTTTTTTTTTTTTTTTTAAACTGAAGTAGTTTTATTTATTTGAATTTTACAGTTCTGTTGGGTGACAGATTAACATTCAGGTGTTAATTATCCAATTGCTCACCAGATAGACAGAGAGAGACATAGAGACAGAAAGCAAGAAATCACCCCCCAGGGGGGATGGTCACGCCGCAATCCCTTCTCCTCCATTCTCCTCCTGGGATCTTGGGCACGCACGCACACGCGCCCGGTGTGAGTTCTAAGCCACCGGGCCCAGGACACGAACCGCAGTCAACTACGTGGGAGTCCAGCGACATAGCCATTACGCTAACTGCTGGTTCCCATAGGCAAAGACTTTTTAAATTAGACCCTGAAGCAGAGTTGATAATCCCCAAAATAGACAAGTGGGATTACATCAGAGTAAGAAATTTCTGCATTGGAAAAGACACAGTAATTAGTGCCCTCAGAATGGGAAAATATTTTGTTAACCATAGTTAACATCAGATAAGGGACTGATAACCAGAATACACAAGGAACTCAAGCCACTGTTTGGAAAAAAGATGATCAGCCCTATTAAAAGATGGAAGAATGAGTTGAAAAAACCACTCTCTTAAGGTGACATACAAATAGCCAAAAGGCATTAAGAAAAAATGCTAAACATTCCTCATTGTAAGGGAAATGTAGATCAAAACAAGGAGATACCATGTATCCCTAATCAGAATGACTAAGATTAAAAAAACAAAACATGACAAGTGCTGTCAGGGGTGTCATGAAAGGGAACTCTCTTACACTGCTGGTGGGAATGTAAATTGGTCCCGCCAGTGTGGAGAACAATTTGCAGATTGCTCAAAAATATACAAATAGAACCACCATATGATCCAGCAATCCCACTCCTCCTTTGTATCTACCCAAAGGACACAAGAATTCTTTTTTTTATTTTACAAAAATTCTTCATCGGAAAAGTGCTTGCACATCCATGTTTTTTGAGGCACTACTCAACTGCTAAGACATGGAACCAATCCAAATGCCCACGACAAGATAAATGGATTGAAAAACGGTGGCAAATGTACTCTATGGAATGCTATTCAGCCATAAAAAACAACAAAACCCTGGCTTTTGACAGAAAGAGGAAGAATATAGAAGATTTACTGCTGAGTGAAGCAAGCCAGGCTATGAGTGAGAGACATTGTAGGTCCCCAAGAAATATATACTGAGAGTCTGCACTCTATGACAGAAACTGTTTGACTAAAGGATATGGAAACATAGTAAATGGATGTAAATACCAGATATAGTTTGTGTGAAATAATAGGGTCTGAGGAAGGACATTTAGGTTAAAAATAGGGAGGAAAGCATTAATGGGACAAAGAAATGGTGGTATTATCTGATGAAGATATTTTATAGTTTTATCAACTGGACTGGGGGAAATGTTCACATGTTGAAATATTCATTTTGTAAGCTAATGTGGTTGTATAAAAGAAAATGAAATAAAAAATGTAAAAACAACTTTTAAGATACTTGAAATTTTTTTATTTGTTTGTTATTATTGTGGTGTTGAAGTAGTTAATGTTGAATTAAAATTAGATGTGCAAGTACACGACAGTTTTCCCCTCTCTGGCTCACTTGTAAATCAGCCTGATAAGATAGAATATTCCTCATATAAGGTGTTGTTCCTTTCCTAGTTTTGTATGTTCTCATTCCCAGAGTAGTCTACCTTAGTTTGCACTTGAAGGTAACAACATTGAAACCTCATGATGGAAACAGGTTGTAAAGGTCAACAAGGGGAATCATGCCCCTCTTTTCCTGATAAGTCAGTGTCACACACAGAACCCACATTTTCTGAAGCATTGTTTTCATTATATAGCCATTTGATTCCATCATAGAAGTCATATACTTTGATTTCCTCCATTCTGCATTTTTAGAGGTATGTTTGACCCCTATGGCAGCTGGGAGATGATGGTAGAAGGCTTCACTTCTGGATTGCTCTTGTCCTTGGAGATATCTGGGCCTGGGATAGAGGAGGGATGTAATCTTATTGCTCCTCTGTCATAGGTCACCAGGGTGTGCTTAAGAGGACGGTAGACATAAACAGAATTTAGAGGCAGGGATGAAGGCAGAGTAGAAAAGTGATGTACCACAAGCTCTCAACAGTGGATCAACTGGGAGTTATCCATTCATTCTTTCTGAAGCAGTTCAGTTTTAAGAAGAAGCCAATCAGGAATGAGTTTTTCCACTTCCAAAGTAACCATCGCCAGAGCAAGCATGGATCCTTTGAATTGCAGAAGTTGATTGCAGACCATTCAGTGAAGTTGTGGCTTGGTAAGGACTGCAAAATGTTGAGATGGGCTCAATTTGGGCAAACTGTAAAGTAAGAGAGGTCTAGTTGAGACTGCAATGACATGGAAAATGTGAAGATAATCCAGTGGTGGCTGTGTGCAGATCCCAATTCAACTTATCTGGAATAATCCTGTCCATTCTCAGAATTTCAGATGAGGAACATCCACAGAAACTGTCTCTTGCCAATACTTTCAGTACTGGAATTTTCTCATCTTCCTCAACAGTCTTGTCAGCTAGGGAAAAAAAGCTGATTCCTCTACAGTTCAAGTATTTTGGGTGGGCCTTTATAGTAGCTGAAAACCTGCCCAACCAGAGCAAATGTTTCTGGATGAAGGTTGAATTGGTACTTTAGTTTGGCCAGCTATTGAATTACTTCATCTCTCTGGGATGGAGAAACATTCTGATTTGTAGACTTTTTTTTTTTTTTTTTTTTTAAACTGAAGTAGTTTTATTTATTTGAATTTTACAGTTCTGTTGGGTGACAGATTAACATTCAGGTGTTAATTATCCAATTGTTTTCTTTTTTTTTTCTTTAAATTTATTTTTTTACATTAATTCACTATACATCATTACAGCATACAAATGAATTTTCCATCTAAAATACACTGTATATTGGCTCAATCAAGCATGTCAACATACATGTTATCAGCAAATAATTTTTCATTTCTTATGTCTTGTATACTTTTTTTTTTTTTTTTACCTTTCTTGATTCCCTCTCCCCCACTCTCTGCCCTAT